>NW_027507718.1:92055548-92285548 GCF_037356315.1 Lithobates pipiens
CGGTCCCTTCCCTTCCTCTCTCTCTCTCTCTCTCTAGCTCTCTCCTTCTCCTCTCTCTCTCTCTCTCTCTCTCTCTCTCTCTCTTCTCTCTCTCTCTCTTCTCCTCTCTCTCTCTCTCTCTTTCTTTCTCATCTTCTTCTTATTCTTCTTCTTCCTTTTTTACCTCTCCTCCTTTTTTATTTTTTTCTATCTAATTCTTCTTCGTCTTTCTTCTTCTTCCGCTCTCTCTCTTTCTCTACCTTCTCCCTCTCTCTCTCTCTCTCTCTCTCTCTCTCTCTCCTTCTCCTCTCTCTCTCTCTCTCTCTCTCTCTCTCTCTCTCTCTCTCTCTCTCTCTTTTTCTTCTTCCCCCCTCTATCTCTCTCTCTCTTTTCTTCTTCCCCCTCTCTCTCTCTCCTCTCTCTCTTTCTTCTTCCCTCTCTCTCTCTCTCTCTCTCTCTCTATTTCTTCTTCCCTCTCTCTCTCTCTCTCTCTCTCTCTCTCTCTCTCTCCCTCTCTCCCCCTCTCTCCTCCTCCTCCTCCTTCCTCTATCTCTCCTCCTTTTTCTCACTTTTCCTCTCTCTTTACAACGACAAGTGTTTTTGGATTCATTCAAAAACATCCAATAAATGTTTGAATTGTACAGTTTTCTAGTAATTGGATGTAAGTATTATGTGTGCTCAATGTCTCTCCCTCCCTCTTTATCTCTCCCTCTATCATTCTTTTTATCTGTATCTCCTTCTTCCTTTTTTACCTCTCCTCTTTTTTTTTTTTTCCTCTATCTTCTTCTTCTTCTTCTCTTCCGCGCTCTCTCTTTCTCTACCTTCTCTCTCTCTCTCTCTCTCCTTTCTCTCTCTCTCTCTCTCTCCTTCTCCTCTCTCTCTCTCTCTCTCTCTCTCTCCTTCTCCTCTCTCTCTCTCTCTCTCTCTTTCTCCTCTCTCTCTCTCTCTCTCTCTCTCTCTCTCTCTCTCTCTCTCTCTCTCTCTCTCTCTCTCTTTCTTTCTCATCTTCTTCTTATTCTTCTTCTTCCTTTTTTACCTCTCCTCCTTTTTTTTATTTTTTTCTACCTAATTCTTCTTCGTCTTCTTCTTCTTCCGCGCTCTCTCTTTCTCTACCTTCTCCCTCTCTCTCTCTCTCTCCTTCTCCCCTCTCTCTCTCTCTCTCCTCTCCTTCCTCCCCTCTCTCTCTCTCTCTCTCTCTCCTCCTTCTCTCTCTCTCTCTCTCTCTCTCTCTCTTCTCCTTCTCTCTCTCTCTCTCTCTCTTCTCTCTTCTCTCTCTCTCTCTCTCTCTCTCTCTCTCTCTCTCTCTCTCTCTCTCTCTCTCCTTCTCTCTCTCTCTCTCTCTCTCTCTCTCCTTCTCTCTCTCTCTCTCTCTCTCTCTCTCTCTCTCTTCTCTCTCTCTCTCTCTCTCTCTCCTTCTCCTCTCTCTCTCTCTCTCTCTCTCTCCTTCTCCTCTCTCTCTCTCCTTCTCCTTCTCCTCTCTCTCCTTCTCCTCTCTCTCTCTCTCTCTCTCTCTCTCTCTCTCCTTCCTCCTCTCTCTCTCTCTCTCTCTCTCTCTCTCCTTCTCCTCTCTCTCTCTCTCTCTCTCCTTCTCCTCTCTCTCTCTCTCTCTCTCTCTCCTTCTCCTCTCTCTCTCTCTCTCTCTCTCTCTCTTCTCTCTCTCGCTCTCTCTCTCTCTCTCTCTCTCTCTCTCTCATCTTCTTCTTATTCTTCTTCTTCCTTTTTTACCTCTCCTCCTTTTTTTTATTTTTTTCTATCTAATTCTTCTTCGTCTTCTTCTTCTTCCACGCGCTCTCTCTCTCTCTCTCTCTCTCTCTTTAAACCAACCCCATCCCTCCCTATTTATCTCTATCTTCTTCTTCATCCTTCTCTCTCTCTCTCTCCTCTCTCTCTCTCTTCTCTCACTCTCTCTCTCTCTCTCTCTCACCCACTCTCTTCTCTCTACATCTATCTCTTTCTCTCTCCTTTAATAACTCTTTTCTCTTTCCTCTCTACTCTTTTACTCTCTTCCCTCCCTGCTCTCGCTAGTTGTCTCTTTCACTCCTCATTCTCCCTTCCTCCATCATTATCCTTCACCTTAGCATCACTCTCTCTCTCTGCATTTTATTGTGACAATTGTTTTTGTACTCCTTCAAAAACATAAATTGTTTGTTTATGATTGTATATCTTGATTTTGTATAATACCTCTAATGTTTGTTCAAGACCTTTTCATTAATGTACCTTTTCATTTTTATTTTAAATAAAATAAAGATTTGAATATTATTTATTTGTCTTTGTTTTTTATTTTCTAATATATACTATTGTCCTTTAAAAATATTACTTAGACTGCTAGTCTCTAGAACTAATTCAATAAGAGCTTGTGTTAATTTCTGTCTAATTATTTATATGAAATCACTTTATTGGTGATATGCAATTTTTTTTAAACACAAAAAATAGCCCATTTCTTTGCCCTTCGGGTACCTTTGTTTTAATTTTTGGCCATTTTTTTTTGGGGATTTCTTTCGTACCAATTATAATTTTATTTTTATTTTTCACAATATTCAACATGTTTGAAATATTATGTTTTCACTAACCGATTCATCTTATGTATTCATTAGAAATGCCGGCCTGCTTCGCCAAAATTGCAAAAACTACAGCACTGCAAAACCAAAAATTGAGAACATCAGCTACCATTCATTTCCGGCATGGAGCCGAGAATGATCCATCAATATATCCCTCTTATAAAAGCAGATTTGCACAAAAATGTTTATCGACTGTGTTCAGTGCACTTCGAAAGTCACTGTTTCCATGTGGAGGGAAGTGTCAGAAAACTGATACCAGAATCGGTACCAACTATTTTCAGTGAATTGCCTGGCCAAACACATCGTGGTAATAAATGGCAAAACCGATTAGACAATTTGAGAAAAAAGTTTATTAGTAGAAGGAAGTTCAGCTATTACCCATGTCATGAGTAAATGCTCTCACTGTTCTATTGTCACTACACAGGATGCTGAAACCCAGACAGAACCATTAGAAGTAACCATAAATGAATCCGAAGGCAGTTATTCTAAGGTAGCAAGTCCACGAGCGCTGTCATTGGATCATGCATATTCAATGTGTTCAATGACACTGCTGTTCAGGTCAACACCCGAACGTCAACCTCCAACATCGGAAATAATAGCAGTGACCCCTTTATCTCCCTCATCTGTCTCGTCCACACCTTCACAAATACCTCAGAAAACAAAGACATCACTAATTCGTTATATAGAAACTCCTGAGGTTGCTCCAAAAAGGAGAAAATTGGCGTATGCAGAAGACCCAAGTTTTCACGTATCACAATGTGAAACGCCACAAAAAAGTGATCTGAGTATTTGTGAAAGTGTAGACAAAACAGAACCAGAAGAACTCATTCCTCACCCACTAGATTGGGTAAAAGAAAAAAAATACATAGTTTTCGAAAGTTGCCTGGACAAACTCCTCTACAATATGCGTTGCCCTGACACTGATTGTCATTCGCGTATACATAAAATTGTAAAACAAATTGTAGGTACGATGGTGACAGCATATTCAACATGTGTCAATTCACACAGATTGAAGTTGTGGGAGAGCCAACCGAAAAGCAAACAATATGCAGTGGGTAACATCCTGCTTGCTGGGGCCTTATGTGTAAGTGGGGGAAGCTATGCCAAACGTTTTGATTTATGTGGCATACAGATGTTTGGCAATTCTTCCTACAACCGAGCCCAAAATCAATACATCTTTAAAGCTATTGATCACAGTTGGCAAGAGAATAGATCAAATGTGATTAATGATTTGACAGAAAAAACAGTTTTTCTTGTTGGGGACGGTCAATGTGACAGTCCTGGTTTTTCTGCCAAATACTCCACTTACACTTTCATGGATCTCTTTTCAAAGAAAATTGTGGACTTTGAATTAGTGCAGGTGTCACAAACAACTTCATCCGTTGCTATGGAGAAGTTTGGATTTACCAAATGTTTAGATCGCATAATTGACCAAAATTTGGATATTCAATTTGTGGGAACAGATCGACACACTGGCATTCGAAAATTACTGTCAACAAACGAAAAATATAAAAATTTAAATCATCAATTCGACATTTGGCATTACGTTAAAAATTTAAAACGAAAATTGGTTCAAATTTCCCAAAAAAAAATACATTGTGCACTATTGCCGTGGGTGGCATCCATACTGACTCATTTCTACTGGTGTAGTAGACATTGTAAAGGTAACAAGACCTTTTTAAAAGAACGTTGGCAATCTGTACTACACCACGTTGTTAATGTTCATGTATGGACAATTGGAAACGTCGAGCACAAATGCTTACATGATGAGATCAACGAGGAATCTCCGTCTGTTCCCTGGTTAATCAAAAATACACCTGCATTTGTTGCATTGTCCACAATCGTTCTAGATGCACAATTGGAAAAGGACATGAAACATCTAACTTTTTTTTGTCAAACCGGGGTAATTGAAACGTATCACAGTATGATGTTAAAATATCGCCCCAAGCGAATTCATTATAAATTTGATTCCATGGAAGCTAGAACTAAATTGGCAGCATTATGCCATAATCATAATGTGATACGCAACCCCGCTGTGATAAAAAAAATAGATGAAAAAGGAGAAGTTGTTTCGGTCGAAAGAAAAAGTCTGGAGTTTCCACGAGGAAGAAAGAAATGGATTGTCCGTAAACTCTTAAAAAAAATGGAGAATGAACATGCCTTCCATCTGCTTTCTAAAATGATTAGCATTGTTGAGGGGACGCTAATCACCTCGTGGAAACCCAAAAATCCAGATATGCCGAAAAATATAGCTCCGATAGAAAGGCCGGATACCAGTACTGCAGTAAGGGAGCATATGACACGTTTTCCTCAACTTTGATAATTGAAACGGTCGTTGTGATAAGTTTGCTCCTTTTTTGAAAAGTAAATAGTAATAAAGTTTTGTTTGTTTGGTAAGGGACATAATGTTTAATATATTGTTAATATAGATATATATTCTATTTTATTTTATTTATTTAATAAAACGCTTTGAATTCTACTTACAGCTTCATGTGTATTATTAGTAAACATACACAGTTTGTGCAATGTGTACATACAATTCAGTGGAAAAAAAATACAAAAACCATCATCTTAATGAAATATGATTTATTAAAACAAAGATAATACAATTAAAAACAATAACCAAAAATATATTATAATTCAATAAACAAAAAAAAAAAAAAAAAAAAACTTTAATGAAATGCCATCTCAGAGGCATCGTAGTCATCTGAATATAAAAAAACCCACATACGAACCATTCGGATCTGGAAAAACATCTCTAACTACTTTAACAGCGCAGGACGGAATTACTCTCCGATTACCCTTCCCTAAATATCCGTAAATCCATGCGATGAATAGTCGGTAGGCTGTCTTCTGTAATCGCCTGAAAATAAAATAAAATTATAATTAAAAAAAGGCCAAAGAAACCATAGTGTATTTTTTATGTATTGATTACAAATGAAAATAATTACCGATTGTTGTTGGCATCCACGACAGGTAATTCATCAAGATGCATGGCCAGGGATGTGAGTTGAACATGTTCTTGCGTCGCAATTTGGGAAATGAACATATCCGCACAGGTGATACATTTCCCGCCCTCAGGGATGCATCCCTCAACCTGGTGTATTTCCCGGCAACACACAGATTCTATTTGCGTGGCCATTGGTATGCAACACTCACAATGACACCAGTGAGTGTTGCCAATGCGGTCTTCAGGGGTATCTTCAGCTTGGCTTGTTTTTGAATCGTCAGGGGTAATTATTATCCGGGGATTATTGGGAAAGGCCGGATCGTGTTCTGTGTCGGGATACCTTGCCAACAGTTGTTCAATCATCATATTTCTCTTAAAAAAATATAAAAAAAATAAACACATTAGCATAATATAAAAGCATACGTAAAAATTAAAAATACAATTTTGAAAAATAAGAACTATTTAGTTTTCTAAAATAAACATTTAAAAATTACAAAAATTACAACAAAGAGTGTATACAAAAGCAATAAATAAAAGACAAAATTAAACAAAATAGAAAAATTATTAATTTTATTGCTAATATTTATGGGTAATAAAAATATGAAATAAGTGATTATTCTATAAAATTTGGTCTATCATTATACACATCCAGACATGTGTAGAGATACAACTGAAATAAAAGTATAATATAAACAATATTCTATCTGAATTACCCTTTCCTCTTGAGTGAGAGAAGTCAACTTCAAAAAATATCACCATAACATATTTATATATGACAATCTAAATACAAATGGACTTACCATTTCACACTACTTGAAAGGTGATGTTCTTTACGTCAATTTTTTTTTACTGAAATAACAAGAAAAAATTTATTATTAGAAATGGTGTTTGCTATATGTATATATATATAGATATATATATATATATCTATATATAGATATAGATATATCTATATATAGATATATAAAAATAGAATGTAGGCCGTAGCGATAAGCTTGAGCAGTTCCATAGAAAATTATTAAGAAAATATATATATTTTCTATCACGCCATATACCTATATCTCCAAACACATTATATATATATATATATATATATATATATATATATATATATATATATATATTTATATTTAATTTTATAGATATTGATATATATATATATATAAATATCTAAGTATATGTATATATATATATATATTAAAAAAAACATTAAAAAAATAAACAGATCTCTCTCTCTCTCTCTCTCTCTTTATATGAATTATATATATATGAATCTTTATATGAATTATATATATATATATATATATATATATATATATATATATATATATATATATATATATATATATATATATATAATTCATAGATCAATACAAATTAAAATATAATTTAGGCCGTAGTGATACGCTTGAGCAGTTACATAGAAAATCATTTAGAAAATATATATATTTTATATCACGGAATATACCTACATCTCCAAACACATTATATATATATATATATATATATATATATATATATATATATATACACACACACCCACATATATATAGATATTTTATATATACACACACATATATATATATATATATATATATATATATATATATATATATATATATAGATATTATATACACACACACACAATTATATTGAGATATTGAGGTGCAGCGAGATTACATATAGAAATAAATAGAACAATTAACTATACATATACACACACAAAAAATAGGAAAGCAGTAATAAAATTACATACAAAATGTAAAGAATAGAACGATACATTAAAATATATTGAGCATAACATTTAATTAGATACTTAGCTATACAATATATATTAAAAAAAATAATAATGATATTTAATTTTATATCTAAAAAATATATATATAAATATATATATATATATATATATATATATATATATATATATATATATATAAAGAGAGAGAGAGAAAGAGAAAGATAAAAAAACAAACAAACACATGGCTCTCTGTCTCTCTATGTCTATCTCTGTCTCTCTCTCTCTCTCTCTCTATATATATAAATCAATAAGTAAAGACACTATACCTTTTAGATAGAAAATCTAATTGGGTGAGCAGATGTTAGATTTTCCTCCGAGTTCAAGAGTCGACGTTGCTATTTTGAAAGGTGATTGCTTCTGTGGGTTCGTTTTCATTCATTCTTTGTTCTCTGTGCTGTGTGGTTTTCGTTGCCTTGACAACGGGGCGGGAACTTCCGGGAGTTTTTCTTTCCTTGTCACTGCTCTCACTGAGCATGTGCAAGATGGAGCGGAGCATGCTGGGAGCCAGACGTCATCATATACCAGGAAGTAAATGCCTGTGGGCTTCAGACGCCCACAGTTAAAATGGAAAACGCTAGAGCAGGTTTTTATAAGTCATCCTGAAGAAAAGATTCGTCGCGCCGGGGGTCAAATAAACGCCGGACGTGGATGCCAATCGAAGCTAGCACTCGCCCACCAGTGAGACAGGTAAGAAAAAAATAAAAAAAGAGCGGAATCCCACTTTAAGTTGGAAGTACTCTATCAAGCTATTAGAAAGATGGGTTTTAGTCTATGGGATACGAAGTAAGGTCTCATTGAGTGGCCAGTAGGGATGAGCTTCGAGTTCGAGTCAAACTCATGTTCGATTCGAACATTACCTGTTCGCCTGTTTGGCAACAGTGAGCAATTTGGGGTGTTCCGTGGCTTTTCTAATTCGTTTTTTTTTATTTTTTTCGAGCCGACAATTCATTATAGCCGCAACTGATTTTAAATGACTTTCTTGATCATACATCACGGGACACAGAAGCTTCATTACATAGTGGGTTATATAGGCACCTTCGGTGATTGGACACTGGCTAACCTCAATTAAGGAGAATTCCTCCCCTATATAACCCCTCGACTATGGGAGGCACCTCAGTTTATTCGCCAGTGTCTAAGGTGGTTGGTCACGTAAAACATGTGCTATGAAGAAAGCTCTATACAGGTCCCTGCAGGGGTCTAAGGGCTAGGATAACTGGATCCATATCTTGGGCCGATATTTGACTCCCAAGATGATATGGTACCCGGGCCTCGTCAGAAACAAGGATTTGCCTGCAAGTCCTCTCCTTTGGAAGACTGGGCTCTGGGAAAACCAGACTTGGTGTACTATTAAAACAGTGGCACGAAAGTTTCTGGCAGAGTCTTTTACAAGGTCCAGGTAAGAGGTTCCTCTGAGAAGGAACCCAAAAAATCCTGAAGGTTGGCACAACTCTGCCCACTGTGATGGGTGGAGGTTGGAAACTGTCTGTTTTCAGCAGTTTCTGCGGTGGGGACAGGTAAGAGAAGTTAATCCTATATAAATCATATATTATTGATTTCTTCATGTGAGTAGTTGTATGTCTTACCTGGTTTCCGCCACTAGAGGGAGTAAAGAGTAGCCTGGTGTGTACTTACATGCCTTTCCAGGTTACACGCTCAGTGAAGCCAGTCTCTGGATGGCTCACATCCTCCGCTGCAGGCTCTGCCACACAAAAGGTAAAAGAGAGATCCCACGTAGTCTGGGGGGTCCTGCGCAGCTCAGCAGGTGGTCATCTTCCTCCCCCTCGGACACCTACAGTCCTTGTGCACGCGCGTGCACGCGTGCTGGGCGCACTCCTATGGCAAAACAAAGGGGGGTGTGGTTGCAGGGCCGTGGACACTGGCCGCTCACTGCGCAGGCGCCAAAGTGGCAAATTTAAAGAGCCCAGAATTCCAGGGATCTGTAAGCGGATGACACATAGCTGTGGGCAGTAAGCATCCTAAAGGGTCGGATCCAGGCAATCCTAAGACACCTACTCAGCATCAGGTTGTGAAGTTTAAGTATATATGTTTATTGTGAGACTTGTAGCACAACAGTGATTGCACTTTGTACTAGTACCTCTGCTTTGTAGCTTAGGACTATGTCTCCTCGTAAGAGGGTCTCAGGGGGAGGTAACAAGGGCACTGAAAAATCACCGCCTAGGTCTAGGGGTCCTAAAGATGCCTGTAGGTTGCCATCCCCCACTGCAAGACTGGAGCCAGCCTCACAGGATGAGTCAGTGCCCCTGTCTGGTTTTGCAGCCTCTCCTAATGTTTCAGCCCCAGCGTATGTCACTGAAGACTCCCTTAAGGCTACATTGGAGGGTTTTGAAGGGAGAATTATGAATTGTATTTCAGCTTCCCTGAAAGATAGCAGAAAAAGGGGTAGATCCCCTCTCTCTGCTGAAATTCCTCTTTCAGATGACACCTCTGACAATGTGGAGAGATCCCTATCATGGGATAGGGATCAAGAGCAGTCAGATGAATCAGAGGAAGAGGAAAGAGTCTCCTCCTCTCAGGCACTCAAAAAGCAGGTTCAATATTACACTGAATTGGTGCGTACAATATTCAGAATGCCCGCTGCTGAGGCCACTACATCCTCTGTTTCTTCCCTGGGGGTCAGGAGAATCCCACAGACTGTCTTTTCCTTTCCAATTCATCCCTTAATGGATAAATTGTTGTATGAGGATTGGGGGCATCCCGATCAACTGTTTTCTCCTCCTAAAAGCTTTTCAATGCTTTATCCTCTGGAGGAAAGTTTCACCAAGAAATGGGGGGTCCGATCTGTCAATGCGGCTGTTTCTTGTGTGAATAAAAACCTGACCTGTCCTTTGGATAATGCTCAGGTATTTAAAGATCCAACTGATAAGAAGCTGGAAATGTTATTGAAAGCCTCCTTTTTGTGAAGGGGAGCCCCCACTTGGCCGAGTGGGGGGAAGGCTCCTGCAGTTTGCAGAAGCCTGGCGGGAAGAGATTCAGGACAAATGGGTAACCTCCTCAATATCTCTGGGCTACAAACTAGAGTTCCAGCAGATTCTACCGTCTCACTTCCTAAGGTCAAGGATCCCCAAGGATCCAGTAAAGCAAAGACCGCTACTTCTGGCCTTAGATCACTTACTATCCCAGGGGGTGATAGTGGAAGTCGACCCAAAAGAACAGGGATCAGGGTTTTACTCAAATCTCTTCACCGTTCCAAAGCCAAATGGAGATGTAGACCTATCCTGGAACTAAAGGATTTGAACCAATTTCTGCACATTCGGTCTTTCCAAATGCAGTCAATACGCTCTGTGGTCTCCTCCCTGCAAGGGGGAGAGTTTATGGCATCAATAGATATCAAGGATGCATATCTTTATGTGACAATATTTCCCGCACACCAAAAATATCTAAGGTTTGCGGTAGATCAGCACCATTTTCAATTTGTGGCCCTGCCTTTCGGTCTCGCTACAGCTCCTCGAGTTTTCACAAAGATTCTAGACCCTCTCTTGGCAAACCTAAGAGCTCAAGGCATAACCGTGATAGCTTATCTAGACGATTTGCTACTCATAGAGCAGACAGTAGCACTCTTGAACCACAGTATTGTCAAAACATTAGAACACCTGGAAAACCTAGGTTGGGTTATAAACCTAGAAAAGTCGCCCCTGCAGCCTGCTACAAGGTTGGAGTATCTCGGCATGATCATAGACACCGCTCAGGGCAAGGTGTTTCTACCAAGGCCAAAGGCCATGGCTATAGGATTTCTGGTTCGCCTAATACTGAGCAGAAGCACTTCCCCCATTCGGCTGTGTATGAGACTGTTAGGGAAAATGGTTGCCTCCTTCGAGGCCATTCCATTCGCCCAGTTTCATTCAAGCCTTTACAGAGATGCATCCTTGCGGCTTGGAACAAGAAGCCCCAGGCCTTGGATCTTCCTATGTGTTTATCCCCAGGTATACGCAGGAGTCTTATTTGGTGGTTACAGACCAAGAACCTACTGAAAGGCAAAACTTTTCTTCCCCTTCCATGGAAAATTGTAACTGCAGATGCCAGCCTGACAGGCTGGGGAGCAGTGTTGGAAGAGGTATGCACGCAGGGGAAATGGTCTACGACCAAAAAACTCCTGTCCATAAATATTCAGGAAATTCTGTCAGTTTATATGGCCCTCATGGACTGGTCCTACAGACTACAGGGTCACCCTGTTTGAATATAGTCCGACAATGCCACAGCGGTGGCTTATATCAATCTCCAGGGTGGCACCAAAAGTCTGGATGCACAAAGAGAGGTGAATCACATACTTGCTTGGGCGGAGAGGCATGTTCCGTGTCTTTCTGCAGTCTTCATTCCAGAAGTAGAAAATTAGCAAGCAGACTTTCTAAGCCGCCAACAATTATGCCCAGGAGAATGGGCTCTACACCCCGATATATTTCAAACCATATGTCACAAATGGGGTACTCCAGATGTAGATCTGTTTGCATCCAGATTCAACAGGAAGCTGGACAAGTTTGTGTCAAGAACAAAGGACGTACTTGCTCAGGGGTCAGATGCTCTGACAATTCCCTGGGATCGGTACAATCTAATCTATGCCTTCCCACCATACCCGCTTCTGTCGCGGTTCCTGGGAAGAGTCAAGAGGGAAACAAAGTTGGTTCTGTTAGTAGCCCGGCTTGGCCCAGGCGACCTTGGTACACAGAAATCATGAAGATGGCAGTAGGCAGGCCTTGGATTCTTCCTCTCTGGACAGATCTGCTCTCGCAGGGTCCAATTTACCATCTTGCTTTACACAGTCTGAATTTAACAGTTTGGCTGCTGAGACCCACATTCTGAAAGACCGTGGACACTCGGAGTCAGTCCTTTCTACTCTGGTCAATGCCAGAAAGCCGGCCTCCAGGCTTATTTACTACAAAATCTGTAAAGCATATGTTTCCTGGTATGAGCCCAGGGGATGGCATCCTAGAAAGTATGTCGTTAGCAGGATCTTGGCTTTCCTCCAGTCAGGCCTAGAAATTAATTTGGCCGTAAGCACTATCAAGGTTCAGGTTTCAGCTTTGTCAGTGTTTTTACAGAAGCCACTTGCATCACATTCTCTTGTCCGGGCTTTCATTCAGGAGACCATGCGGTTAAAGCCGCCAGTCAAACCTGCAGTATGCCCATGGGATTTGAATTTGGTACTCTCTGCATTGCAGGGACAACCATTTGAACCATTACACCAGGCTTTGTTAGTTTTTTGACTAAAAAATTTGTCTTCTTGATAGCCATATCCTCGGCTAGAAGAGTGTCAGAGCTAGCAGCTCTTTCAAGCAAAGAACCTTATTTAATTATTCATAAGGACCGAGTAGTGATGCGTCCTAATAGGTCCTTTCTACCTAAGGTGGTTTTGGGATTCCATTTGAATCAAAATGTAATTCTACCATCCTTTTTTCTAGATCCCCAGTCCGCAGAAGAAGAATCTTTGCACACTCTAGATGTGGTAAGGGCAATCAGTATCTATCTCCAGGTGACTGCTCAGATAAGAAAGACTGATTGCTTATTTATTTTGCCAGAAGGCCCTAAAAGGGGCCAGGCGGCATCAAAATCCACTCTCTCAAGATGGATTAGACAAGTTATTCTTCAGGCCTATAGTGTAAAGGGGAAGATTCCTCCTTTTCAAGTGAAAGTGCACTCAACTAGGGCTGTAAGTTCTTCTTGGGCAGTGCATCACCAGGCCTCCCTGGTTCAGATCTGTAAGGCTGCGACTTGGTCATCAGTTCATACATTCACCAGATTTAATCAGGTGGATGTGAGAGGGCAAGAGGATACCTCCTTTGGGCGCAGTGTACTGCAGGCCACAATTTAGTTCCTGGTCCAAGGCGGTCTATAATTCTGATCTGTGTCTCCCTCCCCTCAAACTGAGCATTGCTTTGGGATATCCCACTATGTAATGAAGCTTCTGTGTCCCGTGATGTATGATCAAGAAAATAGGATTTTTATATACAGCTTACCTGTAAAATCCTTTTTTTGAGAGTACATCATGGGACACAGAGCTTCCGCCCTTCTTGGGTTTTACGTGGTTTCTTATTGCTTGCTACAAAACTGAGGTGCCTCCCACATGGGAGGGGTTATATAGGGGAGGAATTCTCCTCAATTCGCTTAGCCAGTGTCCAATCACCGAAGGTGCCTATATAACCCACTATGTAATGAAGCTCTGTGTCCCGTGATGTACTCTCAAGAAAATAATTTTACAGGTAAGCTGTATATAAAAATCCTATTTTTTTTTCTTGCAGAAATGACACTTTGTGCAGGGACAGTTCTAAGCACAGCAAACATGTGCCCCTTTACAGGCATACTATAGACGTCCCCCAGGTACAAAATTTAAAGGAATATTACACTTTTATTGTTTCACATTAAGCATTATTAAAATCAGTGCTCCCGAGAAAAAGGTCTGTTTTTAAAACTTTTTTTGCATTGATACATGTCCCCTGGGGCAGGACCCCGGCCCCCAAACACTTTTTAGGACAATATCTTGCATATTAGCCTTTAAAATTAGCACTTTAGATTTTGAACGTTTGAGTCCCATAGACTTTAATAGGGTTCTAAAGTTCACACGAAGTTTAGGTCTGTTTACAGGTTCTGGTGTGAACCCAACCGGGGGGTGTTCGGCTCATACTTAGTCGCCAGTGACCCAGTGACAGAATCTAGGGGAGGCAGAGGAGAGGGCAATGTCAAGGGATACAGAGGAGTGATCTGACCAGGTTATGGGGTTGATTTCAGAGGAGACTGTGGATGTCAGAAGGGACGAAGAGACAAAGAAATGGCCCAACCTGGAATAAAGCTTATGAGGGTGTGAATAAAACGTGTATTGCTTGTGTGGGATGTTTTATCCTCCAGATATCTAAAAGGTTTCTAGTTCTTTTTTATAAATTCTTTATTTTTTCATCTTTTCTTTCCATAGATTTCACATTACATTTCGTTTTACATCTACAACTTCTTTAACAGCTATAACAGTCTTATAATATTTCAATCCGTACCTCAATTCCATGTCATCCTCCCCCCTCCCTCACCCTTCCCTCCCAGAAAAATAAATAAATAAATATACAAACAAGAGAAAAAAAAAAAAAAAAAAAAAAAAAAAAGTTTGAATTTTCTCTATAATCCCCCCCTCACTCCCCCCCCCCCCACCACCACCCGCCTGCTCTATCATATTTCGAAATGTTTCACATCATACTTTCTCTATAATTTAGATATGGAGCCCAGATCTTCTGATATTTCTCGTCTTGATCTCTCATTGTCATTGTTAAATTTTCCATTTGTTGGATTTCTGCAATTCTCTGAAACCACTGTGCTCTAGCTGGAGGGTTGCTTTTTTTCCACAGAACCGGGATACATGCCCTTGCTGCTATCAATAAATGTCTCAGCAAAGAATTTTTGAATCTTTCTATTGCCATTGGGATGTCCAGCAGCAGAAAAGTTGCCGGTTTATCTCCCAGGTCAATTCCTGTAATCCTTACAATAGTATCGGCTACCATCTCCCAGAACACTCTAATTTTTGGACATTCCCAAAATATATGTAATAATGTTCCTTCTGCTCCATGACATCTCCAACATGTCTCTGATATCTGGGGGTAAATTTGATGTAACATTTTTGGTGTTCTATACCACCTAGTAAGGATCTTATATCCCCCTTCTTGATATCTGCTTGCCATCGAGGCCTTTTGATTAAACAACAGCATCTTATCCTTTTGTTCTGGGGAAAACGTAGTCCCTAAATCTCTTTCCCAAGCCTGTAAAAAGGGCAAATCTTGTGAAGTCTCCTGTTCTATTAACATACTATAAAAATAAGACATCAGATGTCTCAGTTCCTCTCCTTTCAAACAGATCTCTTCAAACTCAGTCAATGCCCTTATTTCTACGTATACCTTTGATTTAGATCTAATAAAGGCTTCTAATTGCCTCATTCTGAAAGGGTCTAATCCTAATGTCATTCCTTTTTCAATATCTTTTTTAGTCATTAACCGGTTGCCTACCGAGAAATGACAAATTCTACTCATACCTCTATCTTGTATTGTTTTAAACTTTGGATCTGTCATTCCCGGTAGAAATGCTGGGGTACCAAGGATAGGAAGGAGCGGACTGGGAATTCTTGAAATAGATGTTTTCCTGAATACTCTTTTAGTTATTCGTAATGTCTCCCCTAGTATTGGATGTTTTCTCAATCCCATTGGTATTTCTGTATCTGGAATCCACACTAATCCTTCCAATGGGATATCTGTCGCTGCTTGTTCTGTCTGTATCCACGGTTTTTCGTTTTTAAGCCTACACCATTCCACTACTCTAGTTAAGTGTGAGGCCTCCTGGTATTTTATTGGATCTGGAAGTCCTATCCCTCCTTTTCCTTTGGGGAGTACTAAAATATCTCGGCGTACTCTTGCTGGTTTCCCAGCCCAGATGAACTTCATAAATCTTGATCTAAGATCCTTAAACAAACTTGAAGGGATCTTAATTGGTATAGTTTGAATTATGTATAACAGTCTGGGCATCACATTCATCTTAATAATATTGGTTCTCCCGAACCATGTAAAAATCTCTTTGTCCCATTTTTGAAGATCACTTTTGATCTGTCTTACCAGTGGGATATAGTTAAGTTCAAACAGTTCATTTAGATTTTTTGACATTTTTGTTCCTAAGTAACTTATATATGAATTCGTCCATCTAAAATCAAATTGCGTGGACACTGCTTGCAACTGAGGCGAATCCATCTCTACTCCCATTGCCTCCGATTTTCCATAGTTTATTCTAAAGTTGGATATTTTCCCATATTCTCGTAGCTCCATTAGTAAAGATGGGAGAGATGTAATTGGGGACGTTACAAAAAAGATCAAATCATCTGCATAAGCTGCCAACTTCTGATCCTCATTTTTTATTTTTACCCCCCTGATATCCACATTGGCACGTATTTTCCTTAAAAAAGGTTCTATTGTCAAAATGAATATCAGGGGTGAGAGGGGACATCCCTGGCGTGTTCCATTTAAAATGGAGAATGGCTCTGATAATCTGTCATTCACTTTCACCCTAGCACTTGGTTTTGAATATAAGTTTAGGATCCATCTCAGCATCCCCTCCCCCAGGCCTATATGTTGTAGTACTGCTTTTAAGAATATCCAATCCACCCGATCAAACGCTTTTTCTGCATCCGCAGATACTATCACCATTGACTTATGCAATTTTTGTACCAGGTAAATTGTGTTCACCACTCGTTGCGTATTTTCTCTTCCTTCTCTCCCTGGGACGAATCCCACTTGATCTGGGTGTATTAGTTCCGGTATCAAATTTATCAATCTCATGGCTAATATTTTTGTGAACAATTTAACCACTTTCAGACCGGACCATTTTGCTGGTAAATGACCAGAGGTCTTTTTACACTTTGGCACTGCGCTGCTTTAACTGGTAATTGCGCGGTCATGCAATGTTGTACCCAAACAAAATTTGCGTCCTTTTCTTCCCACAAATAGAGCTTTCTTTTGATGGTATTTGATTGCCTCTGCGATTTTTATTTTTTGCGATATAAACGTAAAAAGACCGCAAATTTTGAAAAAAAATGATATTTTCTACTTTTTGTTATTAGAAAAATCCAATAAACTCAATTTTAGTCATACATTTAGGCCAAAATGTATTCAGCCACATGTCTTTGGTAAAAAAAAAGTCAATAATTGTATATTTATTGGTTTGCGCAAAAGTTGTCACATCTACAAACTAAGGTACGTTTTCTGGAATTTACGCAGCTTTTAGTTTACGACTGCCTATCTCATTTCTTGAGGTGCTAAAATGACAGGGCAGTACAAAACCCCCCCAAATGACCCCATTTTGGAAAGTAGACCCCCTAAGGAAATTGATAAGAGGCATGTTGAGCCCATTGAATATTTTATTTTTTTGCCTCAAGCGATTGAATAATGACAAAAAAAAAATTTTTTTTTTTTTTTTACACAAAGTTGTCACTAAATGATATATTGCTCACAC
This sequence comes from Lithobates pipiens, assembly GCF_037356315.1. Taxonomy (NCBI): domain Eukaryota; kingdom Metazoa; phylum Chordata; class Amphibia; order Anura; family Ranidae; genus Lithobates; species Lithobates pipiens. Next base: position 92,072,815 of record NW_027507718.1, read on the forward strand.
ATGCTATGGGCGTATGTGAAATGACACCCCAAAATAAATTCTGCTGCTTCTCCTGAGTACGGGGATACCACATATGTGGGACTTTTTGGGAGCCTAGCCGCGTACAGGGCCCCGAAAACCAAGCACCGCCTTCAGGCTTTCTAAGGGCGTAAATTTTTGATTTCACGCCTCACTACCTATTACAGTTTTGAAGGCCATAAAATGCCAAGATGGCACAAAACCCCCACAAATGACCCCATTTTAGAAAGTAGACACCCCAAGCTATTTGCTGAGAGGCATGTTGAGTCCATGGAATATTTTATATTTTGCCACAAGTTGCGGGAAAATTACAAACTTTTTTTTTTTTTTTTTTTTTTTTTCACAAAGTTGTCACTAAATGATATATTGCTCATGCATGCCATGGGCATATGTGAAATGACACCCCAAAATAAATTCTGCTGCTTCTCCTGAGTACGGGGATACCACATATGTGGGACTTTTTGGGAGCCTAGCCGCGTACGGGGCCCCGAAAACCAAGCACCGCCTTCAGGCTTTCTAAGGGCGTAATTTTTTGAGTTCACTTCTCACTACCTATTACAGTTTTGAAGGCCATAAAATGCCAAGATGGCACAAAACCCCCACAAATGACCCCATTTTAGAAAGTAGACACCCCAAGCTATTTGCTGAGAGGCATGTTGAGTCCATGGAATATTTTATATTTTGCCACAAGTTGCGGGAAAATTACAAACTTTTTTTTTTTTTCACAAAGTTGTCACTAAATGATATATTGCTCACGCATGCCATGGGCATATGTGAAATGACACCCCAAAATAAATTCTGCTGCTTCTCCTGAGTACGGGGATACCACATATGTGGGACTTTTTGGGAGCCTAGCCGCGTACGGGGCCCCAAAAACCAAGCACCGCCTTCAGGCTTTCTAAGGGCGTTACAGTTTTGAAGGCCATAAAATGCCAAGATGGCACAAACCCCCCCCCCCCAAATGACCCCATTTTAGAAAGTAGACACCCCTAAATTTAGGGGAACACTAGTGAGACTAGGTAATAAATGGCGGGTGCCCTGAAACTATAAAAAAATAACTAACCAACCAGCGTCACCTGTAACAGTTATATGGTGATCACTGGTGAAAGGGTTAACTAGGGGGCAATCAGGGGGCTTTATGCGGTAGTATATGGGGGTCCCTGGCGCTATAAAAAGCTGCGGCGAACCTAAATACCTACCTGCCTAACTAGCGTCACCTGTGACACTAATACAGCGATCAGAAAAACGATCGCTTATTAGGCTGGGTTCACACTGGAGCGATGCGGGAACGCCACGAATGCGCGGCGGGTTCCCGCATCGCATGCCTCCCGGCGGCAGTTCACACTGCCCTATGCGAACTGCTGGGAGTGTCAGTGAAATGTTAATGACACCCCCAGATCAGTTCGCATATCGCAGTGCGATCTGCAAACTTGGATCGCATGGTGTGAACACCCATGCGATCCGATTCTGCTGCGGACCAAAAAAAGGGTCCCGTGCGAGTTTGCGGCGGGTGCGGCGGGTGCGACACGAATTCAGCCATACTATCTGTATAGCTGAACTCGAATCGCACAGAGATCGGATGTGATTTGCACTGCAGTGCGGTGCGAATCACATCCGTTCTCATAAACCGCTGCAATGTGAACCCAGCCTTAGTGACACTGGCGACGGGGGGTGATCACGGGGTTAAACCTTTATTGGGGGGGTTAGGGGGGTACCTTAGAACTAAAGGGGGCTAACCCTAACTGCCCTAACAGTTATTAGTCACAAATGACACCTGCCGGGTGATCAGGGGGTTAAACCTTTATTAGGTAATAAATGGCGGGTGCCCTGAAACTATAAAAAAATAACTAACCAACCAGCGTCACCTGTAACAGTTATATGGTGATCACTGGTGAAAGGGTTAACTAGGGGGCAATCAGGGGGCTTTATGCGGTAGTATATGGGGGTCCCTAGCGCTATAAAAAGCTGCGGCGAACCTAAATACCTACCTGCCTAACTAGCGTCACCTGTGACACTAATACGGCGATCAGAAAAATGATCGCTTATTAGGCTGGGTTCACACTGGAGCGATGCGGAAACGCCGCGAATCCGCGGCGGGTTCCCGCATCGCATGCCTCCCGGCGGCAGTTCACACTGCCCTATGCGAACTGCTGGGAGTGTCAGTGAAATGTTACTGACACCCCCAGATCAGTTCGCATATCGCAGTGCGATCTGCAAACTCGGATCGCATGGTGTGAACACCCATGCGATCCGATTCTGCTGCGGGCCAAAAAAAGGGTCCCGTGCGAATTTGCGGCGGGTGCGGCGGGTGTGGCGGGTGCGGCGGGTGCGGCGAATGGCTGAACTCGAATCGCACAGAGATCGGATGTGATTTGCACTGCAGTGCGGTGCGAATCACATTCGTTCTCATAAACCGCTGCAATGTGAACCCAGCCTTAGTGACACTGGCGACGGGGGGTGATCACGGGGTTAAACCTTTATTGGGGGGGTTAGGGGGGTACATTAGAACTAAAGGGGGCTAACCCTAACTGCCCTAACAGTTATTACAGTCACAAATGACACCAATGCAAAAAAAAAAAAAAAAAAAAAAAAAATGACATTGGTGTCACTGTGACTGGGGGGCAGGGGTAATTGGGGGGGTGATCGGGGGGTAAAGGGGGGGTGTGAGTGTGCCTGGCATGTTCTACTGTGTGTGGGATGTGTTGGTGCAACTCACTGATCCGCTCTCCTCCGTGTCGGAACGAAAAATACCGACACGGAGGAGAGAATACATCACTTCCTCTCCTGTGTTTACATTACAGGAGAGGAAGTGATGTCACCGGGGATTTCCATTCGTCGGGAGCGATCGCGAGGGGGTGGCCATGAATGAATGGCCGTCCCCTCGTCCGGGATCGCTCCCGAACGAAAACCGACCGCCGCAGGCACCGGGCGGGGGCCCGATCGGGCCCCCGACCCGCGGGAGGCAAAGGACGTACATGTATGTGCTTATGCCTGCCCGTGCCATTCTGCCGACGTACATCGGCGTGCGGCGGTCGGCAAGTGGTTAAGGTCCACATTCAACAACGAAATAGGTCGGTAGCTGGGACACTGAGAGGGATCCTTTCCTTCTTTCGGTATTACTGTTATATGCGCCAGTAACGTTTCTGTTGGAATTTGCTTCCCTTCCCGTATTGAATTATAAGCTTCCACGAATCTCGGAGCCAATTTCTCCGCGAACATTCTATAATATGACAAAGTAAATCCATCTGGACCTGGTGATTTACCTAATTTCAATATTTTTAATGCTTTTGCAACTTCCTCTAGAGTGATTGGTACATCTATTTCTCTGGCCATTTCCTCTGTTATTTTTGGCATTTCTGTCCTTTCAATATATTCTCTAGCGATCTCTCCTTTTTTTAACTCCTCTGCCAACGTAGACTTCTTTTCCAACTGATATAGCTTCTCATAGTATTCTTTGAATACCTGAGCAATTTTCTCCGATGTATTAACCATTTCATCTCTCTGTGTCTTAATTTGTGTAATTGAATTCCTAGTTGTGCTTTCTCTGAGGGCGTTTGCCAACAGTCTCCCTGGTTTATTCCCAAATTCATAGAATCTCCGTTTCCCTCGAGTTAGCTTTGCTTTCGCTTTATCTATTAATTGGAGATTTAATTTTTCACGCAGACCCTCTAATTTCTGTTCTACTAATTGTGCTTGTGATTTTTTATGTACTGTTTCTAGTTCCCTAATCTCTTTAAGCAAGTTATCAATCGTTTCATTCATTCTGCGTTTTCTATGTGCTCCCATGGATATAAATATTCCTCTCATGACACATTTATGTGCTTCCCATATACAAAAAGGTGTTGTTTCTCCTACTTTATTTGTTGCAAAAAAAACATCCAGTTCTTGTTCTAATTTTACCTTATATTCACTATCCTTTAGTAATGTTTCATTTAACTTCCATTGCCATTCCCTTGGTTCAGCTTCCCCTAATTCAATCACACAACTCGTCGGGGCGTGGTCTGATAGTGTAAATAGGCCAATTGAGGCTTCCACTAGGGATGTAATCACATTCTGGGAGATTAAAATATAGTCAATTCTAGAGTAAGATTTATATTTTGCCGAGAAAAAAGTATAATCTCTGCTCTGTGTGTGAACAGCCCTCCAGCTGTCGATCAGCTGCAGTTCTTGCATCATTCTCTTTACTTTCCTTAATTTGACATAAGATAGATGAGACGAGCCTTTTGATGTGTCTATTATTGGATCCAAAGCCATATTTAGGTCGCCTCCTAACACTAGTATTCCCTCTTTATGTTGTTGAATAATCTGTAAATAGATTTCTAGAGAGGTTACTTGGTTTTCATTTGGCAGATATATATTTACCAATGTCACTTTTTGGCAGCCCAATGTACCTTTTACTATCAGGAGGCGACCTTCCTCATCCATGTATACCCCTTGTTCCTTCCATGGTGTCTGTCTTGCTATTAAAATAGATACCCCACAGGATTTCGAGTTCTGTGAGGTGCTATGATATACCCAGGGGAAATAGTGACCTTTACTCCAAGGGATCCTATCCTTTTTAAAATGAGTTTCCTGTAAGAAAACTATTTGAGATTTAAATCTTTTCAACTCCTTTATTAATCGTGTACGTTTCTCTGGGGTGTTTAGTCCCTTAACATTGTATGATGTGAAACTTATTTTAGTCATTTTTATTGTCAGTTCGGGGGGGGGGGGGGAGGGAAAAAGAGAGGAGACGAAAAATAAATAAATATATAAAAATAAAACCCAATCCACGCCCCAAAACTACCCCTTCTTTCAGATAAATGAGAGACAGATACTATATCCGGAGCTGTCCCCCAAGAATAAAAAAAAAAATAAAAAATAAAAAAAAAAAAAAAAACCCCAACGCCTCCGACTTTTCCTCCACCTGGAGGAGAGGCGTTTAATATGGGGGTGTTAGTGAGCAAAAGAGGAGCAAGTGAACCGCGCCCACAACCAGCGTTCTCCACACTAACAATAATTATTTTTCTACCACATTCATCTTTTTCTTGTTAACATAGGCATGATCTTTATCATTATCTTTACTTAATCCTTTACTTTTCACATATTATCTCTATTCTTCCCCTTTATTTCTTTTCCCTTTCTCTTTCTCTTTCCCATCTTCTCTCCCTTCTCTCCCTCCTCCCCCTCATCATTTCTACTGCTACCCCTCTCTTCTTTTCCTTAAGTAAATTACTCTCCCCTCAACCCCCCCCCCCCCCGCTATCAACAGGAAAGGGAGGGCAGGAGGGGAAGATGTGCGGGGGACACAAAAAAACAAAAAACAAAACACAATCTCCCCCTCCCCTCCCCTTCCCCCTCCAAAACCGAGTAAACCTTCACCCCCCCTCTCTATTCACTCTACTTCCCCACCCCACCTCTCCCCCCTAAGGGAGTCCTATTAAATCAATCCACATTTTGTGTCATTTGTGTCATATCCATGCAATCAAAAAAAAAAAAAAAATATATATATATATATATATATATATATATATATATATATATATACATATATATATATAAACCATAAGGATACTTATAATTTCCTTTCCCATCCCCTCCCCCTACCACATCCCCTGTCTTAAATCCAAAACCGTGTATATCAGAGTGCACACACTATCTCACACTTCCATTTTACCATCCCACCCTCCTCCCAATCCCTTTAACCTACCATACCCACTTCTCCATTTGTAAGAAGTCCTATTAGATCACTCTACAAAAAAAAAAAAAAAAAAAAAACACAATCTCCCCCTCCCCTCCCCCATCCCCTCCCCCATCCCCTCCCCTTCACCCTCCAAAACCGAATAAACCTTCACCCCCCTCTCTATTCACTCTACTTCCCCATCCTACTTCTCCCCTCCAAGGGAGTCCTATTGAATCAATCCACATTTTGTGTCATTTGTGTCATATCCGTGCAATCACAAAAAAAAAAAAAAAAAAAAAATATATACATATATATATATATATACACATACATATATGTATACATACATATATATATACATACATAAACCACAAAAATACTTATAGTTTCCTTTCCCATCCCCTCCCCCTACCACATCCCTTAACATAAATCCAAAACCGTGTATATCAGAGTGCACACATTATCTCACGCTTCCATTTTACCATCCCACCCTCCTCCCAGTCCCTTTAACCTACCATACCCACATTCTCCATTTGTAAAAAATCCTATTAGATCACTCTACTTTTTATATGTGTATCATACAAAAAATAAGTAAATAAATAAATAAATAACTAAAAAAAAATAAAAAAAAAAAAAATAAAAAAAAATAATTATATAATATACTCTATTATCGCCCTTCATCTATGTTTCATATTCCTTATTCGTGCAAAAAAAAAAAAAAAAAATCCACATTGCCTCTTTCCACCGCACAGCAAAACATGCCTCCATCTACCCCTCTGAGACGCAGGGAGGGAGGAGAAAAAAAAAAAAAGAGATAAAAAATACAAAAAATAAACACACAAATCCCAGAGATAATATTTCTCGGGGAGAAAAAATAAATAAATAAATAAATAGAAAAATAAAGAAAGGGGGAGTCCCAAAAGCAAAAAATTAATTGGGGGAGGAGGTCCTTTGCCTCTTAATACAGGGTCTATCTTTTCTTCTACTTCTTCTACTTCAGCTTCACTTTGGTGATCCACAGCTTGGTCCCTCTGATTGGTCCCTCCTTTCTACCATTCTGTTCTTCCTTTTATTCGGGAAATCTTTCTCTTCTCCTATTATCAAGGGGTCTTTCCAGTTAGGTATCTCAATCATCTCTGATCCCAGAAATTGAAACAAATCGGGTAACTGCTTATGGTCGTATAGAGAAAACATTAGTCCTTCTTTTTTAATTATCAATGAAATTGGGTACCCCCATCGATATGTTGCCCCCTTAAGTAGCACATGATCTAATAATGGCTTCAACACTCGGCGTCTGTCTCTCGTCTGTCGGCAAAGATCTGAATAGATTTGTATCTCATGTTTGTCAAACTCGACTGGGCTCTTTCTCCAAGCCGCTCTTATTATCTCCTCTTTCGTTTTATAAAAGTGTACTCTGCAGAGAACGTCCCTGGGAGCTTTCATGGCTATTTTCTGAGACACCGGAATCCTATGCACACGATCAAGCTCAATCTGCGTATCAGGGGGATTACCCAGCAGTTCATTAAAAATATTCAGTAATACTCCTCTTAGCTCTGTAGCTGACACCGTTTCTGTAATGCCTTTTATCCGCAGATTATTCCTTCTGCTTTTATTCTCAAATTCCTCCAAATGTAGCTGCATAGTAGTCATTCTCTGCGATTGCTCTATACATTTTTTCTCTAGTTCTTCCATCCGTATTTCTACTTTATTTTGGGATAATTCACAGTTATGCAATTTATAGTCTATTGCCTCTATTTTCTTCCGTACCTCACCCACTTCCTCCTTTAATGGACCCAGCAGATTACACATTAATGCCTGTATATCATCCTTTGTGGGTAGGGCTTGAATCAACTGTCTAAGCCCCTGCTCCCCTCCTCCCATCTCTTTTAAATCTGTGCTTGTTACTGGTGCCTGATATATCTGCCGGTCTGTTTCTGACATTTCTAGTTTCTAGTTCTGATTAGTTTACGGAAGGATTTGGAAAGTCTGTCAGGCTGGTTGATGTTGTGGAGGGGAACAGTATGTGTTTATCTTTGCTGGGGGACATAGTCACATTGAAATCTCCACTGATAACCATAAAAGGGCTGAGAAAATTTGTCCAAGATATCAAACATGGCAGAGAGAAACCGGATTTGACCAGAGTTAGGGGCATAAATATTCACATTGGTAAGAGATTGGGTGAGGCGTGAGCAATCCAAGACAATAAATCTGCCCTGGGGGTCCAGATAAGAATATTTAACGTGTAAGGGGCATGATCAATTGATTAAGCCACTCCTGCTTTTCCAGATGGGTCTGAAGCCAGGAAGGATGTTGGAAGTTTAAGACTAAAATTACATCTGCTCTAGAAGATTTAAACTCTTCCAAAGCCAGCCATCTCTTTTGAATAGAGTTTAAGCCTTTAACATTACATTTAAGAAACTTTAGTACCATGACATCTTAACCTGTTGAAAAAGCATTTGATATATTGCATGATAAACACTGGGTGGGAGACTCCATGGTGCCAAGGAAACATAGCGGTTATAAAGTAACATAACAACATGTAGAATAGAAGCAGCATTGTAACATAAACATAGTAAAGTGGAGGGCCACCCTGAAAAAAAAAAATATTAAAAATTACAAAAAAATAAAAAAAAATAAAAAATGAAAAAAAAAAACATTTTTTTTTTTACTTACCAGGAATGCCTGTTGCTAGGCACATAATCCTAATCTTTCTCTTCCTCCTCCGTGGAGATCTTCTCTCTTCTCTCCTCGTCGCGTTGTCTTCTGGGTAATGGGTCACGCTGTGTCCTGGGAACTGTGTGTTCCAGAGCACAGCGCGTCCCATTCACAAAGCGCTGTGCGACTCGCGCATGCGCAGTAGGAAACGGGCAGTGAAGCCGTAAGGCTCCACTGTCTGTTTCCCTTAGAAGGAATGGCGACGCCGGGACCTGAGAGCTGAGGGATTGGTCGGCCTCGGGCAGCCGACATCGCGGGCGCCCTGGACAGGTAAGTATGCTTATTAAGTCAGCAGCTGCAGTGTTTGCAGCGGCTGACTTTTATTTTTATTTTTTTTAAACGGCCCTCCTCTTTAAGTCTATGAGGTTTATCAACCTCAGGTCAGAAAAAAGGGCCAGAGAAAAAAAAAAAGAAAGAAAAGATATAAAAAAAAGGAAAAAAAACTGAACGCTACCCTGACTGAAATCTGGGAGGCCGTGTGCCTCCAGGAAACCCAGGGCCAAGCCTTGGGATAGGAAGGCATGAGGACAACCGAATATTGGGACGGGGAGGTCCCCCACTGTCCTCCGATGCATAGAAGTTCATGGTTTCAAATTAGGAAAAGTAGAAAAAAACAAAATTGTAAACCAGGATAGCTTGTGAAGCCATCAGGAGGTGTAACCCACAGGCCAGGAGGGTGAGTAAACCCTCTCAGGGGCTGTTGGCCATCTATAAAGTTGCTCAGGTCGGTAATCTAGAAGCAGGGTGCCTCTGGGGCCAAAGCCAAAGATTCAACGTTTGTATATTTTTCGCTGCTTTGTCAAATCTTCGTGATTCATGTTGAATGTATATAGTTCAAACAGAAAATGGACTCTATAATATAGAATCTGTAATAATAAATCCCCCCTCCCTCCCCCCACAACACGGGCAGCTTCTGAGGCTATCACAACACGAGCAACACTAGTATCACTATCAAGTTCACAACACTAACACAATAGCAGCAGATTATTATGAAAAAGTTAAGTTGAACTGTAGCTTGCTTCACTATTGTTCTGCTTCTGTGCTTATGCTTAATTGCTAAATAAGTTAGGTTCTCTGACAAACAGACCAGCTAAGATTGACTGTCTTCTGAAATGATTCAGTGTGTGTCTCTCTCTCTGCTAGCAATCGTAAGTGAAAGTAAGTTGGCTGTACGTGTGTACTTAGTTCTAGCTATTTTACTCCTCCTCCTATTTGGTTACAATCAGCCAATAACATTCATCATCATCATTATTTTTCATTTTACTCCCCCCACCCAATTCCAGCAGTAATCTTTTCTCTCTCTGTCGAATCTTTTCTCTCTGTCACATCTTTTCTCTCTATGTCAAATCTTTTCTCTCTGTTGAATCTTTTCTCTCTGTTGAATCTTTTCTCTCTGTTGAATCTTTTCTCTCTATGTAGAATAATCCTGGGCTAATAGAGTTAAAGTGGAAGTAATCCCATTGATTTAAATAGTTAAAAAAAAAGCCATGCCGGGAATGCAAAGTGCACATTGGCTGTGCTCTCAGCCAAACTATCAAACCATCCAATGGATGACCATAACGAATCACATGTGCAGCACCATAGCAGTTGAAGATTAAATGGAGGCAAAGATGGCAGCTTCCTTGGCTGAAAATGATGGGGGAGTTTACTTCCACTTTAAGGTTAGGCACATTCGACCACAGGTTAGATAGACACAGATTGTTATTGTCAGCCTCATGTGAATCTCCTATCTACATTGAACTGTTGTCACAACGAAAACGAAAATAAAGCATTTATTTATGTTGGATCTTTCGTTTTTCGGATTCTGCACTGTTGTTATCGTTTGTTAAAACAATAACGAAAATACCTGAAATTCGGACTAAAATGCATTCGGACGAAAGAGAATGCACATGTCTAGTATGCCATCAGTATTTTTTGCAACAATAAGGCTGCAAAAGTTTTGCGAGAGAGCTTTGCTTTTACCCATCACAAGATATTTCTTGTGTGACACCTTGGTAATGAGACACCTTTTTAAAGGCCATCAGTTGAGACTGAACCAGTTTATATTGCACTGACAAGGGGCAGAATTTCTTTATAATTACTGATAGATTTCAGATGGCATTGTGGCTTTCCATGCCTTTTTTGCATCTCCCTTTCTTCATATGTTCAATACTTTTTCCCTGTGTCATTCTGTCTTATTACACATAACTTATATTCTGAATGTATTTGTTTTGGTTTGTTTGCATTAGAGATGAGCTCAGTGTTCGAGTCGAACGCATGTTCGAGTCGAACGCATGTTCGACCGTTCATCTTTTCGGCAAAATCAGAACTTTGTGGACCGTTCACACCATATTTGTGTGGTGCGAACGGCCCACAATGCACTACACCATCACATGCTTGGCCAAACACAGTGCCGGAGGCGAGGAGAGCCATAATTGGCCACAGGCAGGATGCCTGTGGCCAACTATAGCTCAGGGGGTTTAGTACACGCCCCACACTATATAAGGCTGCCAGCGCGGTGGCCTTGTGTAGTGTGTTCCGGCGTGCAGGGAGAGAGCAGGATAGGCAAGGACAGTGTGTTCTTTTCTTGTGAATCTGCAGCAGTTAAAGTGGGTGCTGTGTGCCTCCAGCACAGTATACACCTGTAGCTACCCTTTATTGCTGGTGTTTTCTAATGCAGGCATCTGCTGGAGTTAAAATGGGTGTCGTGTGCCTCCAGCACAGTATACACCTGTAGCTACACTTTTTTGCTGGTGTTCTATAATACAGGCATCTGCAGGAGTTAAATTAGGTGTTGTGTGTCTCCAGCAAGGTATACACCTGTAGCTACCCTTTATTGCTGGTGTTCTCTAATACAGGCATCTGCAGGAGTTAAAGTGGGTGTTGTGTTCCGGCGTGCAGGGAGAGAAGGATAGGCAGGGACAGTGTGTTCTTTTCTTGTTCATCTGCAGGAGTCAAAGTGGGTGTTGTGTGCCTCCAGCACAGTATGCACTTGTAGCTACACTTTATTGCTGGTGTTCTCTAATACAGGCATCTGCAGGAGTTAAAGTGAGTGTTGTGTGCCTCCAGCACAGTATACACCTGTAGATACACTTTATTGCTGTTGTTCTCTAATACAGACATCTACAGGAGTTAAAGTGGGTGTTGCATGCCTCCAGCACAGTATACACCTGTATCTACCCTTTATTGCTGGTGTTCTCTAATACAGGCATCTGCAGGAGTTAAAGTGGGTGTTGTGTGCCGCCAGCACAGTATACACCTGAAGATACCCTTTATTACTGGTGTTTTCTAATACAGGCATCTGCAGCAATTACATTGGATGTTTTGTGCCTCCAGCACAATATGCACCTGAAGCGACCCTTAATTACTGGTGTTCTGTAATACAGGCATCTGTAGCATTTACAGTGGATGTTGTGTGCCTCCTGCACAGTATACACCTGAAGCTACCCCTTATTGCTGGTGGTGTTCTGTTTCTGTAACACAGGCAGGCAGCTGCAGTAATTACAGTCGGTGTACTGTGTCATGTGCTCAGTGTGCACATAAAGCTACCCAATTGCTGGTTTTCCCATCTCCCTGCTGGCCATTACTATATCTGGAAGGCCAACAAGGAGAGGCAGACAGTCATGAGCTAATAAAAGCCAATAAAAGAGGGAAAGCAGGTACATCATCATCAGCACATGGCCATGGGACACGCTTGTCCATATTTTTGGCAGCCGCATCATGCAGAAGACTTTGTAGAGTGGATGACCAAGCCATCCTCTCTCACCCAGGCTCAGGGTACTAGCAAAGCATCTGCCAACGCATCCTCTTCCCTCGTCTCAATGTCATCATCAGTGACTCCTTCCCTAGACCCACCACGTCCTCCTGAGGAGTCTCCTGAACTCTTTGAGCACAGTGTTGGGTACATGCTCCAGGAGGATGCCCAGTGTTTTGTAGGCTCTGATGATGACACTCAGCTAGAGGAAGGCAGTAGCGTGAATGCAGAGAGAGGGGATTCTCAAGAAGGACAGCAATCTGGCAGTCATGTTCCACCAGCTGCAGCATACTGCCAGGTTTGCTCCAGTGATAAAGAGGGAGGGGATGATGAGGTCACTGACCCCACGTGGTTGCCTGATAGGCGAGAGGAGGAGAAGGCACATCTCCAACGAGGCAGGATGCCCTTCGGGGGCCAGCTTAGGGGCAGCACACCGACTGAATCACACCGCAGAGCTCCGCCTGTGCAGGGCACTGCGCGTTATTCCAAAAGTTCTTTGGTGTGGGCCTTTTTTGATACAAGTGCATCAGATCGCACCGCTGCTATTTGCAACATATGTCTCAAGCGTATCTCGTGTGGCCAAAACATCAGCCGCTTGGGCACCACATGCTTGACCAGACATATGTTGACCTGCCATGCAGCTCGTTGCCAAGCGTACCTTAAAGACCCACACCAAAGAACAAAGCAGACCTCTCCTTGCTCCTCATCAGCTGGGATCTCCAACCCCACTAGACCTTCAGTACTCTCTCTTAAACCTGCACTGAGAGGAATGAAGGTGTAGAATTAGGTGTGTCACAGCCAAGTACTTGCAGGCACTCTGCTAGCAGTACATCCATGTCCGATTGTAGCAGGCAAATTCCCCTGCCCCAGCTGCTGGACCGTCGAAAAAAGTTCACTCTCAGCCATCCACATGACCAGCGGTTGAATGCTAGCTTGGCTAAATTGCTAGCACTTCAACTGCTGCCTTTTCAGTTGGTAGACTCGGCCCCCTTTCTTGAGTGTGTGCAATGTGCGGTTCCTCAGTGGCAGGTCCCCAAACGCCACTTTTTCTCACGGAAGGTGATTCCGTCTCTCTACCGACATGGGGAAGGCAATGTCCATGCCGTTACCTATCCTTCACGGCCCATTGGGCCACTCTTCTGGCAGCTGGGAAGGATGCAGGACAAGGTGCAGTAGTTTTGGAGGTTGTTCCACCACCATGCCTCCAAAATGCTACTACTGGTTGTGACACACCGCTCTCCTCCACCCCCCCCTCTTCTTCTTCCTCCATGGCCTCTTCCAGTGCTTTGTCCTCGGAACCAGTGGTGTTCCATAGGAGTTTGCAGGCAAAAAGATGCCATGCCGTGCTTGCACTGGTTTGTTTGGGGGACAGGAGCCACACTGGGGCAGATATTTTGTCAGCTCTGCAGCGGCAGGCCGAGAGGTGGTTGACACCACACCAGCTTAAGCCAGGAATGGTGGTTTGCGACAATGGCACCAACCTCCTCTCCGCCCTCTGAAAGGGAAAACTGACCCATGTACCCTGTGTGGCTCACGTCCTTAACCTGGTGGTGCAGCGGTTCTTGGGCAGGTACCCAGGCTTACAGGATGTCCTGAGGCAGGCCAGGAAAGTCTGTGTGCATTTCCACCAATCATTTATTGCCAGTGCTTGGCTGGCTGAGCTCCAAAAGGAGTTGAACCTGCCCAAGAACCGCCTTATATGTGACATGCCCACCAGGTGGAACTCAACGTTGGCCATGCTGCAGCGGCTGCACATGCAGCAGAGGGCTATCACTGAGTACCTGTGCAACTACAGCACCAGGACAGGGTCAGGGGAGCTTGTTTTTTTTCACCAGGCCAGTGGGGCATGATGAGGGATGCATGCACTGTCCTGTCACCATCTGAGGAGGCCACGAGGATGGTGAGCAGTGACAGTGCATGCATCAGTGACACTGTACCTCTTGTACACCTGTTGGAGCACACACTGCATTGAATAATGGACAGGGCACTTGAGGCAGAACAGAGGCAGGAAGAGGAGGACTTCCTTGACTCTCAAGGCCCCCTTTATCCAGACAGTGTTCCTGCTGTCCCACCCATCACACAGTAATAGGACAAGGAGGAGGAGGCTTGTGTCAGCATGGAGGTGGAGCCCGGCACTCAACATCAGCAGAAGCAGTCTTTTAGGGATGATTTACAGTCCCAAGAAACCCGTGGACTTGTACATGGCTGGGAGGAAGTGGCTGCGGATCATGTGGTCCTTAGTGACTCAGAGGACTCCGGACCAAATTACTCAGATAACCTATGCTGCATGGCCTCCCTGATCCTGCAAAGCCTGTGGAAGGATCCTCATATTCTTCGGATCAAGGAGAGGGACCATTACTGGCTAGCCACTCTCCTTGATCCATGGTACAAGGGTAAGGTTGTGGACCTTATCTTGCCATCGCAGAGGGAGCAGAGGATGAGACATCTCCGGGAGGCCTTGCAGAAAGGTCTGTGCAACGCGTTCCCAGAGACTGGGAGGTTACAAACTCCTGGTCCTGGACAACATGTTGCTGAGGTTTCGGTCAGTCACAGAAGGAGCGATGGCGAAGGTGGCCGTCTGACCGATGTGTTCAGACAATTTTTTTAGTCCGCAGCCCCAAGGTATTATTGGTTCCAGCAACCATCTCCAGCATCTGATTTACATGGTGCAGGAATACCTTGAGGCAAGGTCAGACTTGGACACCTTTCCCACCAAAAATCCTCTGGCTTACTTGAGGATGAATCACTGGCCAGAGCTTGCATAGTATGCAATTGAGCTACTGGCCTGTCCTGCATCCAACGTTCTTTTGGAACGCACCTTCAGTGCTGCTGGAGGCTTTGTAACCAATCACAGGGTGCACCTGTCCACCGACTTGGTTGATTGACTGACCTTCATAAAGATGAATAAGTCTTGGATCACCACCAGCTACCAAGCACCTGAAGCTGATGTAACCAAATATTTTTTTTTTGAAATGTCACATCCATTCAAGACTGCCTATGCTGATGCTGAGTGACTGTCCTGTTATGTTGACTGACTATCCTCTTCCTCTTCAATGATCCTGCTGATAGCTTGGAAGAAAATTTTTGGTTCTGGGTGATGCCACCAGCCCAATTTTTCATCCCCTGTATAACAGGGCGTGTAATTACAATTTTGGATGCAATGCTTGCAGCAGGGCTCATTACTGCACTACAACTAGAGTATATGGGATAGGTTGCAGTGTCGTGGCACCAGCACCAGTTCCTAAGGCCCAATTTTTCAGCCCCTGTTTAACAGGGGCATGTAATACAATTTTTGATGCAATGCTTTGCAGCAGGGCTCATTCCTGCACTCCAACTAGAGTATATGGGAGAGGTTGCAGTGTCGTAGCACCAGCACCAGTGCCTAAGGCCCAATTTTTCTGCCCCTGTTTAACAGGGGCATGTAATACAATTTTTGATGCAATACTTTGCAACAGGGCTCATTCCTGCACTCCAACTAGAATATATGGGAGAGGTTGCAGTGTCGTGGCACCAGTGCCACCAACCCAATTTTTCAGCCCCTGTTTAACAGGGGCATGTAATTACAATTCTTGATATAATATTTCACAACAGGGCTCGTTCCTGCACCTACCGAGAGTAACTGTGAGGATATAGTGTTAAAATAGAGTTGTGGCACCAGCACCACCACAACCACCAAAGGCCCAATTTTTCTACCACTGATCAACAATGGCATGTAACTACAATTCTTGATATAATTGTTCACAGAAGGATGCTCCAGCACCCACCAAGAGTCACTTTGAAGGCTTAGGCCCCCAACACCTTAGGCACACATTTCTGCAGAGCATATAGGGCAGGCCCCTACTTTCAAACATCCAACTTACAAACATCTCCTACTTGCAAACGGAAGGAGACAACAGGAAGTGAGATGAAAAAAGACGGATGGCCAAAAAAATTATACAGGGGTGGTAACCCTTCCCTATGTTTTCCAGAAAGCTTAAAAATTGATTTTTTGACTGGAGCTACACTTTAAAAATGTACCAGTTTAAAATTACAAACAGATTCTACTTAACACAACAAACCTACACAGTCCCTGTCTTGTTTGCACCGCCTGTATACTGCTGTTCTGAGTGTATAGGGCCTGGGGGCCCCACGCCTTTCCTTTTTTTAATTTGGGTACGGGGTTCCCCTTAATATCCGTACAAGACCCAAAGAGGCTGGTAATGGGCAGGGGGGGCTACCCATGCCATTTTTTTCTCAATGATTTTCATCCGTATTGCCGGAACCAGACATGATATTAAAACCGCAAGCCGTTTTAAATGACTTTTTTTCCGTTAAATGTCATTTTGTGCAGGGACTGTTCTAAACATGGGAAACACGTGCCACTTCACAGGCATGCTATAGACACCCCCCAGGCAAAGGAGTATTTCACTTTTTTTCAGTTTCACAGCGGCCGTTTAAAAAAAATGTTTTGCCATTGACCCATGTCCCCTGGGGCAGGAGACGGGTCCCCAAACCCTTTTTAGGACAATATCTTGCATAATAGCCATTAAAATGAGCACTTTTTATTTTGAATGTTCGAGTCCCATAGACTTCAATGGGGTTCTAAAGTTTGCACGAATTTTCAGTCCGTTCGAAAGTTCTGGTGCAAACCGAACCGGGGGGGGGGGGGGGGGGGGGTGTTCGGCTCATCCCTAGTTTGTATGTATGGATTCCATGGGCGGTTACGAACATGTGGTGAACATTTCATGTCAATAGCACCTTTAGAAATATATTTACCTAAAAAAATGGTGACATGTTCAATACTTATTTTACTCGCTTCATTTACTGTACATTTCAATCACCCTAATCCCATAGTGGGTTGGTACACAATATTCAACCTTTAGTTAATTATGTCTATATTGAGAATGAGTTACATATTTGATAAATGTTATTTGGTTATATAGGCTATGAGAGTTAAGCTTGTATTGGAATGCCAGATTTTTATAAGATTTTGATTTTCTTTTAAATATAATGAAATTCCCAGGAAAAAAAAAACAAAGGAATATAAGCTGAAGGGGAGGCTAACACAATCCAATCTACAAACACCAAGGATAAACATAATAGGCTGGCAGCATTAAGTAATACAAATGTCAATGTTGACTACTAAGTCTGAGCCTTAGCATAATGCAAGCCATGCAGAGGATAATGATATGTAAAAAGAAACTTCTGAGGAGCCAGTTGCAGAGGTGATCATCTGTTCATTTGCCGTAACAGAGATAATCCACATTTAACAATACATATGTTAACAAAACCTGTTGTTCACTTGCTGCTAAGACTTTTCTCCTTACAATCTGACAATCTGAATAATTTTCCAATATCATGAGATAGTACTATTGGTGTCATTAAGCAGTTCAATAATTTTCTATTCTGGCTACGGCACTGCAAATACTGTATAAAGAAAAGTAAGTAATGAAAAAAGCAATAAATTAATTTAGTAAAACATATATTCTGTCCAAATAAGACTACTTATTTTTTTTAGAAAAGCTGAATTTAGTATATTGAGTTTGAAAACAGAACTTCAGCTCCTAGGTTTAAAACAGAAAAAAAAAAAAGATTTTTATGAATTTTACCCTTGCTGATTAACCCTACAGGAGACAGGCCCGTTAATGCTGAGAAGGATAGAGGCTTTGTACTCGAACCCTATGACAAAAATTCAAGTTAATGGAACTCTATCCGAGACCTTTTGGTTGTTTTATGGTAGACGACAGGGTTGCCCACTTTCGCGTTTACTTTATGTGCTTTCCTTGGAGCCCTTCTTATCTTCTATAAAAGCTAATCAAAAAAAATCACAGGTATAGAAGTTGCGGGACAGGAACATAAGATATATACGCTTTGTGCTATACATAACGTATCCCAAAAAAACACTCCTGGAGGTTTTGACAGAATTAAATAATTATGGGGGGGGGGGATTTCAAACCTCAAGATAAATATGGAGAAGGCTGAGATATTAGATATCTTGGTTCCCTCAGTTATATACCCCTTTAAATGGAGGAAGAGAGGATTGAAATATCTGGGAGTCTTTTTGTCAACATCAATAATGGATGTATATCAGAATAAATACCTGCATTTATTGAATAAAATCAAGCAAGAGTTGAAAAGTTATCCCGTCCAGAGATTGTCATGGATTGGCAGGATTAGCGCAATTAAAATGATGATTCTCCCAAAAGCCCTCTAGATCTTTCAGTGTCTCCGATAAATATTCCTGTGGCTTATTTAAAAATTCTTAGATTGATATTACAAAAAATCATGTGGAGTAATAGAGGGAATCATATTGCCTATACAATTTTGAGTAGACCAAAAGAGAGGTGAGGACTATCTCTACCAGACTTTGAAAAATATCATGAGGCAACAGTATTATTGAGAATCATGAACTAGGTCCATAGTGCTCCATATAAAAAATGGACATCACTTGAGTCAGAGCTGAGTAATTCAGCCTTAAATCAGATCTTTTGGATACCAAATCAATACAGAGGTCTCCCTAGAGATATGGCCCCAATCACTCTAGAGACACTTAGAATATGGGATAAGTTCTTTAAGAGTGGATCTTGGCAATATAACAGCCCTTTGATGCCCCTCACAGGTAATAACTATTTCACTCCAGGCAAGGATAGTAAACTATATTTAAAATGGACCTTTTTTATAAGATTAAAAGATGTTCTGAAAGGAAATGTCTTTTACTCACTATCGGAACTATGAGAAAAATATTGTGAAATGCCTTGGGATACATGGAGGTAAAGAAAACATCAACATTTTGTAGGATCTCTCCCAAAGCCTCTTAGTTCAGCAAGGGGGTTGGATTTATGGGAAAGACTAGTTGATCAAGGGGGAAAAAATAAACAAGGGATTTCCAATGTATATAGGCTGTTGATGATTCCTCCTGATGTGGACTTTATGTGTCCTTTGGAAAGTTGGGAATTAGAACTAAATTATTTATTAGCGGAAACAATGAGAAGTAAAGTTTATGACTATGTTCACTTGTGTTCAGTGGACACAAGGATGAAAGAAATTAACTATAAATTATTAATGAAGTGGTACTTTGTTCCATTAAAACTACATAAAATCAACCCTGACCTATCTTCTCTCTGTTGGAGAGAATGTGGGGAGGAAGGAACCCATGCACATATATAGTGGCATTGTCAACCATACTGGAGGGAAGTAGTAGGGTGGATAAAGAAGATTAGTGGACCTGAAGCTGAATTTGATCCTTGGCATTGCCTGTTTGATGTAACAGCGATGCCAAGGAAAAAATATAGAGAAGCAATTACTCCATTCCTGCTGAATGCAGCAAAGGCATTCATTCCAAAATATTGGAGGATAAAAAATATCCCGATGATAACGGATTGGTTCAGGGAGATAGATAAAATTAGGTGCATGGAAGAGGTAATACATATGCAAAATAATTCTGAAATAAAATATGTCAACACCTGGAAGTGTTGGCTGGAATTTAGACAAACTCGGGTATATGTGAAATACATAGGAGATAATAAGGGGTTTTGCTGCTACCTGTCTCACCCCCTTTTTTTTTTTCTTTCCCTCTTACTTGGACACATATAAAAGGTAATCACTGGAGAATTAAATAAATAGATGATGGTTTTCATACACAAAGTAAAGTAGTGGGGTATTTTTTATTTTTTACCACTAAGGAGGAATATAAGAATGGCAGAGAGTTGCAATTCTCTCCTGTTCAAAAATAAATTTAAATAGCGCTGGGAAAGTTATAAACATCACATATGTATGAGACATATGACACATTACAAGACAAATTATGATTGAGTACAAGTGGGGGTCACTAAAATAAAAGGGGAAAGAGGATTGAGACACTAGTGATGGACGAACTTCCGACGGGACGTTTCGCGAACGCGGACCGTGAACGCGGCCGATAGTTCGCGAACCGGAGCGTTCGCGGCGGGCCCCATTGACTTCAATGGGAGGCGAACTTTGCAAACCTACAGGTCAAATTTGCAGCCACAAAATAATTAATAGCTGTGCAAACATAGTCCCACCACATGGCCAATGACATAACACATGTATGAGGTGAATCTGGGATCGACAACTACAAGCATTCTTTTTATATATGGGAAATTGTTGTGACAATTCAGGACTGTGGAGCGCATGAAGGCAATGGAGGAGAGGGAAGGTCAGGGTAGGCAAAGAAGAGGGTGCAGGAGAGGATCACCAGCAGCGTGACATACAGCAATGACACCTGCACCGTGATAGAGTCATCTGACACCAGCACCGTGATAGAGAGCACTGACATTAGCAGCGTGACATACAGCAATGACACCTGCACCGTGATAGAGTGATCTGACAACAGCACCGTGATAGAGAGCACTGACATCAGCAGCGTGACATAAAGCACTAACACCAGCACTGTGATATACAGCACTGACAGCAGCACCGTGATAGAGAGCACTGACATCAGCAGCGTGACATACAGCAATGACACCTGCACCGTGATAGAGTCATCTGGCACCAGCACCGTGATAGAGAGCACTGACATCAGCAGCGTGACATAAAGCACTAACACCAGCACCGTGATATACAGCACTGACAGCAGCACCATGATAGAGAGCACTGACATCAGCAGCGTGACATAAAGCACTAACACCAGCACCGTGATATACAGCACTGACAGCAGCACCGTGATAGAGAGCACTGACATCAGCAGCGTGACATACAGCAATGACACCTGCACCGTGATAGAGTGATCTGACAACAGCACCGTGATAGAGAGCACTGACATCAGTAGCGTGACATAAAGCACTAACACCAGCACCGTGATATACAGCACTGACAGCAGCACCATGATAGAGAGCACTGACATCAGCAGCGTGACAAACAGCAATGACACCTGCACCGTGATAGAGAGCACTGACATCAGCAGCGTGACATAAAGCACTAACACCAGCACCGTGATATACAGCACTGACAGCAGCACCGTGATAGAGAGTACTGACATCAGCACCGTGATATACAGCACTGACACCTGCACCGTAAGCAGCCCCAGGAGGAAGTCAGCATAGCACAGGGATGGTGGGAGCCCCTCATACTGAGCATAGCACAGGGATGGTGGGAGCCCCTCATAATGAGCATAGCACAGGGATGGTGGGAGCCCCTCATAATATGCACAGCAGAGGTACAGCCCCAGGAGGAAGTCAGCACAGCACAGGGATGGTGGGAGCCCCTCATAATAAGCAGCCCCAGGAGGATGTCAGCATAGCACAGGGATGGTGGGAGCCCCTCATAATAAGCAGCCCCAGGAGGATGTCAGCATAGCACCGGGATGGTGGGAGCCCCTCATAATAAGCAGCCCCAGGAGGAAGTCAGCACAGCACAGGGATGGTGGGAGCCCCTCATAATAAGCAGCCCCAGGAGGAAGTCAGCACAGCACAGGGATGGTGGGAGCCCCTCAAAATAAGCAGCCCCAGGAGGAAGTCAGCACAGCACAGGGATGGTGGGCGCCCCTCATTATAAGCATAGCACAGGGATGGTGGGAGCCCCTCATAATAAGCAGCCCCAGGAGGAAGTCAGCACAGCACAGGGATGGTGGGAGCCCCTCATAATAAGCAGCCCCAGTAGAAATATGACACCGCTCAACCTCTTCAAACAGGAGGGTACGGGCATATAGTACGGTGTGCTTTTTTTGGACAAGGAAGTGAGCCAAATGAAAAAAGAAGGTCTGTGTGCTCGATTTAAAAAATTGTTTATAGACATATACATGGTCTACTGGTCACATGTGTTGAATTCCTCCGAGATCCATGCCTCATTCATTTTTAGAAATGTGAGGTAGTTAACACTGTCGTGAGCTAGGCGAGTGAGCTTATCGGTCACGATCCCCCCTGCTGCGCTGAACGTCCTTTCGGACAGGACACTGGACGAGGGGCAAGCCAACAGTTCGATTGCAAATTGGGCAAGCTCTGGCCAGAGGTCAAGCCAGAGGTCAAGCTTGCCCACCCAGTAGTCCAGGGGTTCATCGTTAACCCGATGTAGTCGGACACCTGACGGTCTAGGTGTTCCCTGATGCTGGATCCGGATGACACCTGTCGATGGGTCGGCTGAAAGAATGACCTCATATCCAAAGTCACCAACACATCTTCAAACCGGCCTCTTCTTGCAGGTGCTGTTGGATTGGTACCCGGAACTCCTTCTCTGGGAGTGGGAATTGCTCCTCTGCCAGCGCACGCAAAAGCAGAATGCAGCATTTCTCGAAGCAGGCCTGGAAGTGCTGCATTCTGACAGCACTCTGTGACGGCGGTAGCATTTCCACCATTTTGTGTTTGTACCGGGGGTCTAAGTACGTTGCCACCCAGTACTGGTCCTTGACCCTTATGCTTTTTATACGGGGGTCCCTATTAAAACACTGGAGCATGAAGGCCCCCATTTGCACTAAACTGGAAGCGGTGTGGTGGCCTGGCTCCTGCTCATCATCCAGGGTAATGTCGTCCTCTTCATTCTCCTCTCCCCATCCACGTACAACAACAGGGGTCCCAGAAAGGTTTAAAGCATGCTCTTCTTGCTCCTCCTCATTCGCCCTGACACCATCCTCCTCTAACTCCTCTTCAGACTCCTGTTGTTGACTTGTCTCAGATAGAGTAGCCCCCCCTGGGAATTCATCCAGCATTGCGACTTCCTCATCTTCCCACTCCTGCTCCTCCACAGCTTGATCCATGACATGATACAATGCACGCTCCATAAAGAAGGCATAAGATACGATGTCACTGATGGCGCCATGGCTGCGACTGACCAGTTTGGTGATCTCCACAAATGGGCGCAGAAGTCTGCATGCGTCGCACATGAGCAGCCACTGGCATGGTGAAAAAAAACCCAGCTCCCACAGAACCTGTTCTGCCATAGAGTTCATACAGGTAGGCGTTAACTGCACGTTTCTGCTGGAGCAGCCTATCAAGCATATAGAAGGTTGAGTTCCATCGCGTCGGAAATCGCAAATAAGACGTCTGACCGGCAGATTGTGTCGCCGCTGAATGTCAGCAAGGCGAGCCATGTCCGTGTAAGATCTTCTGAAATGGGCCGAGATTTTCCTTGCCTGCCGCAAGAT
Organism: Lithobates pipiens; assembly: GCF_037356315.1. Lineage (NCBI taxonomy): Eukaryota > Metazoa > Chordata > Amphibia > Anura > Ranidae > Lithobates > Lithobates pipiens. Next base: position 92,096,017 of record NW_027507718.1, read on the forward strand.
GTCCTGGACCCCAGGGTATTTGACAACGAATCGCTGCACGACCAAGTTTAAGACGTGTGCCATGCATGGCACGTGCGTGATTTTGCCCTGTTTCAATGCGCTAAGCAGATTGGCACCGTTGTCACACACCACTTTACCAACTGTCAAATTGAGCGCTGTTAGCCACTGATCTGCCTGTGAACGCAAAGCTGAATGGAGTGCCGGGCCAGTGTAGCTCTTGGCTTCCAGGCACAACAGACGCAACACGGCATGGCAACGTCTCACCTGGCATGTCGAATAGGTTCTGGGGAGCGGAAGAGACGCTAGCAGCGGAACAGGAGGAGTCAGCCAAGGAGGAGAGGGTGGAGGATGGAGTAGGAGGAGGAGGAGGAGGAGAAGAGCCAGGCCTGCATGCAATGCTTGGCGGTAAAACTAAATCTACACGGGTGCCACGGGTTAAATGCTTGACGGCCGTCAGAAGGTTCATCCAGTGGGCAGTAAAAGTGATATACCTTCCCTGCCCGTGTTTGCTAGACCACGTGTCTGTGGTCAGATGTATCTTGGCACCGACACTGTGTGCCAGAGATACATTCATTTGCCACTGAACATGGCAATATAGCTCTGGGATGCCCTTCTGTGAGAAATACTTCCTTCCTGGGACCTTCCATTGAGGTGTTCCAATGGCCACAAATTTGCAAAAGGCCTCCGAGTCCACCAGTTTATATGGCAGTAGTTGGCGGGCTATGAGTTCTGACTCGCTCCTGATACATTTGCAGTCTGCTTTGTCCCTCCTGTGCAATGTAAGTTATTCCTGCTTCTCCTCCCTATATGCTGGTCCATATCTCCCTCTGAACTCCCCTCCTCTTCCTCTCTTGTGGGCACCCACGTGACATCACTAGACAAGTCATCATCGACGTCACCTTCCCCACCGCTATAAGTAGAGATCTCGGAGTAGGCAGCAACAGCGGAGACCAACCTCCTCCTTGGGCTGATCTGGGTACTGTCATCAGACAGCTGAGTGGCGGTTGCTGCTACCTCCTCTTCCTGATCCAATACCAAGAGTGGCTGCGCATCAGAAATGTCTTGATATGGATCGGAAAATAATTCCTGTGACTCAAGGACTGCTGCAGTATAGGGCAGCGGTCAGCAGTAGTACACCTCAACCCTATGTATTGTAGACCTATACCAGTCCTTATAGAATAGCAGACTGTACCTCACTCAACCCTATGTACTGTAGCACCCTATACCAGCTTACCAGTCCTTATAAGGACCTTTGTGGAACAAGTAGGTTGTGTGTGACAGATTAGTACACTGTACGTCAGTCCCTATACTGATGAAGGATTGCTGCAGTATAGGGCAGCGGTCAGCAGTAGTGCACCTCAACCCTACGTATTGTGGACCTATACCAGTCCTTACAGAATAGCAGACTGTACCTCACTCAACCCTATGTACTGTAGTACCCTATACCTTACCAGTCCTTATAAGGACCTTTGTGGAACAAGTAGGTTGTGTGTGACTGATTATCAGACTGTATGTCAGTCCCTATACTGATGAAGGACTGCTGCAGTATAGGGCAGCGGTCAGCAGTAGTGCACCTCAACCCTATGTATTGTGTACCTATACCAGTCCTTACAGAATAGCAGACTGTACCTCACTCAACCCTATGTACTGTAGTACCCTATACCTTACCAGTCCTTATAAGGACCTTTGTGGAACAAGTAGGTTGTGTGTGACTGATTAGCAGACTGTACGTCAGTCCCTATACTGATAAAGGACTGCTGCAGTATAGGGCAGCGGTCAGCAGTAGTGCACCTCAACCCTATGTATTGTGGACCTATACCAGTCCTTATAGAATAGCAGACTGTACCTCACTCAACCCTATGTACTGTAGTACCCTATACCCTACCAGTCCTTATAAGGACCTTTGTGGAACAAGTAGGTTGTGTGTGACTGATTAGCAGACTGTACGTCAGTCCCTATACTGATAAAGGACTGCTGCAGTATAGGGCAGCGGTCAGCAGTAGTGCACCTCAACCCTATGTATTGTGGACCTATACCAGTCCTTATAGAATAGCAGACTGTACCTCACTCAACCCTATGTACTGTAGCACCCTATACCAGGTTACCAGTCCTTATAAGGACCTTTGTGGAACAAGTAGGTTGTGTGTGACCGATTAGCAGACTTACGTCAGTCCCTATACTGATAAAGGACTGCTGCAGTATAGGGCAGTGGTCAGCAGTAGTGCACCTCAACCCTATGTATTGTGGACCTATACCAGTCCTTACAGAATAGCAGACTGTACCTCACTCAACCCTATGTACTGTAGCACCCTTCACCAGGTTACCAGTCCATATAAGGACCTTTGTGGAACAAGTAGGTTGTGTGTGACTGATTAGCAGACTGTACGTCAGTCCCTACACTGATAAAGAACTGCTGCAGTATAGGGCAGCGGTCAGCAGTAGTGCACCTCAACCCTACGTATTGTGGACCTATGCCAGTCCTTACAGAATAGCAAACTGTACCTCACTCAACCCTATGTACTGTAGTACCTTATACCTTACCAGTCCTTATAAGGACCTTTGTGGAACAAGTAGGTTGTGTGTGACTGATTAGCAGACTGTACGTCAGTCCCTATACTGATAAAGGACTGCTGCAGTATAGGGCAGCGGTCAGCAGTAGTGCACCTCAACCCTATGTATTGTGGACCTATACCAGTCCTTATAGAATAGCAGACTGTACCTCACTCAACCCTATGTACTGTAGTACCCTATACCTTACCAGTCCTTATAAGGACCTTTGTGGAACAAGTAGGTTGTGTGTGACTTATTAGCAGACTGTACGTCAGTCCCTATACTGATAAAGGACTGCTGCAGTATAGGGCAGCGGTCAGCAGTAGTGCACCTCAACCCTATGTATTGTGGACCTATACCAGTCCTTACAGAATAGCAGACTGTACCTCACTCAACCCTATGTACTGTAGTACCCTATACCTTACCAGTCCTTATAAGGACCTTTGTGGAACAAGTAGGTTGTGTGTGACTGATTAGCAGACTGTACGTCAGTCCCTATACTGATAAAGGACTGCTGCAGTATAGGGCAGTGGTCAGCAGTAGTGCACCTCAACCCTATGTATTGTGGACCTATACCAGTCATTATAGAATAGCAGACTGTACCTCACTCAACCCTATGTACTGTAGCACCCTTCACCAGGTTACCAGTCCTTATAAGGACCTTTGTGGAACAAGTAGGTTGTGTGTGACTGATTAGCAGACTGTACCTCAGTCCCTACACTAATAAAGGACTGCTGCAGTATAGGGCAGCGGTCAGCAGTAGTGCACCTCAACCCTATGTATTGTGGACCTATACTAGTCCTTATAGAATAGCAGACTGTACCTCACTCAACCCTATGTACTGTAGCACCCTACACCAGGTTACCAGTCCTTATAAGGACCTTTGTGGAACAAGTAGGTTGTGACTGATTAGCAGACTGCAGCAGAAGGGCAGCAGTCAACTATAATATTCTTTCTATATTTGGAAGAAAGAATATTATACGTGTACAAGCCTATTACCATACCACTGATACCAGTCCTGAAAAGAACCTTTGTGGACCTAATATAGTAACAGCTACTGATTAAACTGACCCTCACTGCCTCACACACAGCTTCCTGCCTGTCTCTATATAAACTGACAAAACAGAGGCTGCTGGAACAATAACTGGTTACTGGAATAGCACTTTTGTGGACCTGATAGTAACAGCTAATGATTAACCACTTTCAGACCGGACCATTTTGCTGGTAAATGACCAGAGGTCTTTTTACACTTTGGCACTGCGCTGCTTTAACTGGTAATTGCGCGGTCATGCAATGTTGTACCCAAACAAAATTTGCGTCCTTTTCTTCCCACAAATAGAGCTTTCTTTTGATGGTATTTGATTGCCTCTGCGATTTTTATTTTTTGCGATATAAACGTAAAAAGACCGCAAATTTTGAAAAAAAATGATATTTTCTACTTTTTGTTATTAGAAAAATCCAATAAACTCAATTTTAGTCATACATTTAGGCCAAAATGTATTCAGCCACATGTCTTTGGTAAAAAAAAAGTCAATAATTGTATATTTATTGGTTTGCGCAAAAGTTGTCACATCTACAAACTAAGGTACGTTTTCTGGAATTTACGCAGCTTTTAGTTTACGACTGCCTATCTCATTTCTTGAGGTGCTAAAATGGCAGGGCAGTACAAAACCCCCCCAAATGACCCCATTTTGGAAAGTAGACCCCCTAAGGAAATTGATAAGAGGCATGTTGAGCCCATTGAATATTTTATTTTTTTGCCTCAAGCGATTGAATAATGACAAAAAAAAAAATTTTTTTTTTTTTTTACACAAAGTTGTCACTAAATGATATATTGCTCACACATGCTATGGGCGTATGTGAAATGACACCCCAAAATAAATTCTGCTGCTTCTCCTGAGTACGGGGATACCACATATGTGGGACTTTTTGGGAGCCTAGCCGCGTACGGGGCCCCGAAAACCAAGCACCGCCTTCAGGCTTTCTAAGGGCGTAAATTTTTGAGTTCACTTCTCACTACCTATTACAGTTTTGAAGGCCATAAAATGCCAAGATGGCACAAAACCCCCACAAATGACCCCATTTTAGAAAGTAGACACCCCAAGCTATTTGCTGAGAGGCATGTTGAGTTCATGGAATATTTTATATTTTGCCACAAGTTGCGGGAATATTACAAACTTTTTCTTTTTTTTTTTTTTTTTAACAAAGTTGTCACTAAATGATATATTGCTCATGCATGCCATGGGCATATGTGAAATGACACCCCAAAATAAATTCTGCTGCTTCTCCTGAGTACGGGGATACCACATATGTGGGACTTTTTGGGAGCCTAGCCGCGTACGGGGCCCCGAAAACCAAGCACCGCCTTCAGGCTTTCTAAGGGCGTAAATTTTTGAGTTCACTTCTCACTACCTATTACAGTTTTGAAGGCCATAAAATGCCAAGATGGCACAAAACCCCCACAAATGACCCCATTTTAGAAAGTAGACACCCCAAGCTATTTGCTGAGAGGCATGTTGAGTCCATGGAATATTTTATATTTTGCCACAAGTTGCGGGAAAATTACAAACTTTATTTTTTTTTTTTTTTTTTTCACAAAGTTGTCACTAAATGATATATTGCTCACGCATGCCATGGGCATATGTGAAATGACACCCCAAAATAAATTCTGCTGCTTCTCCTGAGTACGGGGATACCACATATGTGGGACTTTCTGGGAGCCTAGCCGCGTACGGGGCCCCGAAAACCAAGCACCGCCTTCAGGCTTTCTAAGGGCGTTACAGTTTTGAAGGCCATAAAATGCCAAGATGGCACAAACCCCCCCAAATGACCCCATTTTGGAAAGTAGACACCCCTAAATTTAGGGGTACACTAGTGAGACTAGGTAATAAATGGCGGGTGCCCTGAAACTATAAAAAAAATAACTAACCAACCAGCGTCACCTGTAACAGTTATATGGTGATCACTGGTGAAAGGGTTAACTAGGGGGCAATTAGGGGGCTTTATGCGGTAGTATATGGGGGTCCCTGGCGCTATAAAAAGCTGCAGCGAACCTAAATACCTACCTGCCTAACTAGCGTCACCTGTGACACTAATACAGCGATCAGAAAAACGATCGCTTATTAGGCTGGGTTCACACTGGAGCGATGCGGGAACGCCACGAATGCGCGGCGGGTTCCCGCATCGCATGCCTCCCGGCGGCAGTTCACACTGCCCTATGCGAACTGCTGGGAGTGTCAGTGAAATGTTACTGACACCCCCAGATCAGTTCGCATATCGCAGTGCGATCTGCAAACTCGGATCGCATGGTGTGAACACCCATGCGATCCGATTCTGCTGCGGGCCAAAAAAAGGGTCCCGTGCGAATTTGCGGCGGGTGCGGCGGGTGCGGCGAATGGCTGAACTCGAATCGCACAGAGATCGGATGTGATTTGCACTGCAGTGCGGTGCGAATCACATCCGTTCTCATAAACCGCTGCAATGTGAACCCAGCCTTAGTGACACTGGCGACGGGGGGTGATCACGGGGTTAAACCTTTATTGGGGGGGTTAGGGGGGTACCTTAGAACTAAAGGGGGCTAACCCTAACTGCCCTAACAGTTATTAGTCACAAATGACACCCGCCGGGTGATCAGGGGGTTAAACCTTTATTAGGTAATAAATGGCGGGTGCCCTGAAACTATAAAAAAATAACTAACCAACCAGCGTCACCTGTAACAGTTATATGGTGATCACTGGTGAAAGGGTTAACTAGGGGGCAATCAGGGGGCTTTATGCGGTAGTATATGGGGGTCCCTGGCGCTATAAAAAGCTGCGGCGAACCTAAATACCTACCTGCCTAACTAGCGTCACCTGTGACACTAATACGGCGATCAGAAAAATTATCGCTTATTAGGCTGGGTTCACACTGGAGCGATGCGGGAACGCACGAATCCGCGGCGGGTTCCCGCATCGCATGCCTCCCGGCGGCAGTTCACACTGCCCTATGCGAACTGCTGGGAGTGTCAGTGAAATGTTACTGACACCCCCAGATCAGTTCGCATATCGCAGTGCGATCTGCAAACTCGGATCGCATGGTGTGAACACCCATGCGATCCGATTCTGCTGCGGGCCAAAAAAAGGGTCCCGTGCGAATTTGCGGCGGGTGCGGCGGGTGTGGCGGGTGCGGCGGGTGCGGCGAATGGCTGAACTCGAATCGCACAGAGATCGGATGTGATTTGCACTGCAGTGCGGTGCGAATCACATTCGTTCTCATAAACCGCTGCAATGTGAACCCAGCCTTAGTGACACTGGCGACGGGGGGTGATCACGGGGTTAAACCTTTATTGGGGGGTTAGGGGGGTACATTAGAACTAAAGGGGGCTAACTCTAACTGCCCTAACAGTTATTACAGTCACAAATGACACCAATGCAAAAAAAAAAAAAAAAAAATGACATTGGTGTCACTGTGACTGGGGGGCAGGGGTAATTGGGGGGGTGATCGGGGGGTAAAGGGGGGGTGTGAGTGTGCCTGGCATGTTCTACTGTGTGTGTAGAGTGTTGGTGCAACTCACCGATCCGCTCTCCTCCGTGTCGGAACGGAAAATACCGACACGGAGGAGAGAATACATCACTTCCTCTCCTGTGTTTACATTACAGGAGAGGAAGTGATGTCACCGGGGATTTCTATTCGTCGGGAGCGATCGCGAGGGGGTGGCCATGAATGAATGGCCGCCCCCTCGTCCCGGATCGCTCCCGGACGAAAACCGACCGCCGCAGGCACCGGGCGGGGGCCCGATCGGGCCCCCGACCCGCGGGAGGCAAGGGACGTACATGTATGTCCTTATGCCTGCCCGTGCCATTGTACCGACGTACATCGGCGTGCGGCGGTCGGCAACTGGTTAAACTGACTGTCCCTGCAGCACACACCGTCCTGTCCCTTTCTCTAAACTGACAAAAGGCACTCAGGCTGCTGCAACAATCACTAGCACAGCACTGCCTCAAACCTATATCCTGAACTACACCTATAACAGTCCTGAAAAGAACTTTTGTGTACCAAATAGCTAGTGATTTAAGTCACTGCAATCTCTCCCTGCTCCACACAGCAACCTCTCGCTATAGTGACAGAAGAAAGAATGTAAAATGGCCGCCGGATCGGGTGTATTTATAAGTTAGGGGTAATGTCCAAGGGTCCATGTGCTGTAATGTCTCAATTGGCTGTCCTGTACCCCATGATGGATGTGTCATCATAGGTCAAAGTTCTTTTAGGCCGCGTACACACGCAGGGACTGTTCGCCCAACTTTGTCCGCTGAACAGTGTTTCGGCGGACAGTCCGCCCGTGTGTGGGCTTTCAGCGGACAGTTTCAGCGAACAGTTTGCTGAACAAGGTTTTTCGGAATTTCCGAAAAACTGTCCGCTGAAACTTGGTTTCAGCGAACAGTCCCCTCGTGTGTAGGCTTGTTCGTCAAACTAAGTTCCGCGCATGCTCAGAAAGGATTTACACGCCGAAAGTTGTAATGCAGTGTATAGGACGTTGTATTTTCCGTCCCGTCGTACGTGCCGTTCACGTCATCGCGCACGGTTTCAGCAAACTGTTCGTTCGTCGTGTGTGGCCATGTCCGTCCATGCTAATTTTGAGCGGACTGTTTGCCGAAACTGTTTGACGGACAAAGTTGGGCGAACAGTCCCCGCGTGTGTACGCGGCCTTACACAGTAAACACGGAAGTCCGCCGGGCGAACGGCGGCAATAGTCCGCCGTTTGGGCGAATCGCGAAATGCCGAAATTCGCAGTGAAAAAAATGCCGGGCGAACCGTTCGGCCATCACTATGAGACACTACACTATAAATTCTGGAGGGTTATGGGGGTTTTTATATAATATTTTTCTTTTTCACATATATAAAAAGGTAATCACATAGAGCATACAGCAAAATAGATGATGGTTTTAATGCACAAGTAAAGTAGTGGGGAAAGAGGGATGGGGAACACTATATTAAAAAGACTTTCTGGAACAGGGTGGGGGGGGGGGGAGATGGTGGAACATCCATAATAACTCTAGAAGGTATTATTACGAGATAGATTCAAGTGTTGAGTTTTATGTGGTTAGTATATGTTTTGTTTTATATTTTTGTATGATAAGTAGATTTATGTATAAGGTTTTGAACTTAAATGCTATGAAATGTTTTTATGTGAAAAATATCTTAATAAAAATAATTGAAGCACAAAATACAGGAGACAGGCAAGCATTTTTTTGCATCAATTTTCACTGATTTTCCATGTATCTTGCAGCAAAGTAAACCGGACTCATGTAAGTCCATTTAATATAATATGTACTACTTGTACTAATTTTTGTTATAACTCTTTGAAACCACTCCAAAGTTAGTATACAATGGCAATGTGCAAAGGCTACAATCAAGGACAATGAAAACTTCTTAGTGAAATTGCACAAATCTGACACCATCCATAAGAAAAAAGTCAACTAGTATAGACATTGATTTGAAATTAAATTAATGTAGCCTCAAATAGGGGCAGAAATTAGATGGAAACAATCAAACTGTAAAGTATGGTACACATTTATACAGAGGTGATCCTAACACGCAAATAGAATAATGATTAAGTAATTTATCACCAAATTATTGGTTCATATCAGTTAGATTAAAACATTGTATATTAATTAAAGCAGCTTTCCAGGCTGCTAATAAATTGCTACTTCCCCATCCCTCCACCATTTTTCTTTCTAGTGACTGTCATAAAAACCTACCTAAATGCCAAACTCCAAGGTCTTCTCTCTTATTCAGGAGATAGGATCATTTATTGGGTTTCTCTGTCATTCTCTGTGTGATGTGGACATTTATTGGGTTTTTCTGTCATTCTCTGTGTGATGTGGACACCTTCTATTGGCTGTCCAACAGTGGCTTCCTCCAAGTCTACAGAAATAAGCAAGGTAGAGAATATAGGCATTTTAATAGTGTATTTTAGTTGTTTATTTTGCTTTAGTATTAATAATTATAGACTGGGTACATTTTGGCCCTAATATTAATGTGTCTGCACATGATTGGCTATATTGTCTGAGTTTGTGAATAAACTTGATACAGTTTGTATAAAAATGGGAAGGAAAGGCCATGAAACTCTAATTATTTTAACAATAAAAAAAGGAAACATACCAAAAATTTCAGATCAGTGTACTGTGCTTTGAATATCATGTCAATAATATTCAATCATCTACTAATATCAGATTGCTATCTGATATGCATGTAGAAGGATATAAATTGTCCCTAAGGTAAAAAAGGTTAATAAAGACTATTGTAATAGTGTGTATTTTGTCAATCTTCTAAAATGAAAGCTTTTGTTAAATAATCGTTAAATAATCGTATATAAAAAATGCATAAATTACTTATTATATTCATTTTACATTTGGAATTTATTCTCTTTTAAAAAAAAAAAAGAAACTAAAATTGTGGTATAATATTAGGTAATCATAATAATTCAAAAATTACTACAGAATTAAGAACCTTTATCCTATTCTATATATGCTAATGATGGCATTGTCAAAAAAAACAGTACAAATTGCTTCAGAGTTCTTTTAACCTACAGAATATAATTTGCATTACTATGGAAAAGTATTTAAAATATGAATAATAATGACTCACCTGGTAAAAAGAGCTCTGAAAAATAAAATACTGTGCAATATAAGCCCGCTTCATTTCATATAAATGTACAAAGCCATTAAACCACATTTCATGAAAAGAATATATAAATATGATGTAAATTTCATGCTGTACTGCTCTAAGACATTTTACAACCACATTTATTTTTCCTTTTTTGAAAATATCACATCATATAATGTTAGTATTTAACCTTTTCCTTAATATCATCTTAAAGCAGTACTCTGGGATCGACAAAAAATCCCCCATTAGTACACCCCCCACACAAAACACTAAACAGTTCTTAGATTTGGGAAATTCCTTACCAATCAAGTGAAACGTCAAATTGCATTTTCAGGAAGTCTGTAGTTCAAAAAATGCCGCCTGTTTTCTGGCAAGGAGGAGGTGTTAGAACAGTGATTGCATCATTTCCAGTCCCCTGTCTTTACACTGTTATTAACCACTTCCCGACTGGCGCACGACTATGTACGTTGGCAGAATGGCACGGGCAGGCAAATTGGCGTAAGGTAAGTTTATTTGTATTTGCCGCCCTGCCATCACGTGCGCACCGCCCGGGACCCCCGTGAGTCCGGTCGCGAGTCCCGCAGACTCGATTGCCATGGGGATACCCACGATTGTCTCACGGGGAGGCTGAACGGGGAGATGCCGATGTAAACAGCATCTCTCCGTTCTGTCTAGCAACAAGTGACACTGATCTCTGCTCCATGTGATCGGAGCAGAGATCAGTGTTCACTAACACACAGTCCAGCCCCCCACAGTTGTATAAATGACAAACCAATCAATAAACGCTTATTGCGATTTTTTTTACCAAAAATATGTAGAAGAATAGGTAAACTGAGGAAAAAAAATGTTTTTTTATATATTTTTGGGGGATATTTATTATAGCGGTGGGGGGGGGGGGGGGGCACATGCCGAGATGATACCTAAACTCACAGGTATCATTCTGGTATAACCACTCAAACTCCAGCAATGTTGCTGGTCCTTGTTGGGCATATATTGTAATTTTTTTTCATGCAGCCTATGGGCTAAACAAGAAAAAGAGATTGATCGGTGGGTATACCCACCATTAGAATACCACCCTTCATCCACCCACTTCTAATGATGGGCATACATTCACCATTTATATATGCCGAAGCATGGGGGCATCTGCCCCAAAATATAGGAGTAAATCGCTCCTCCACCCCTGCTGCCCCCATGTTTTGGCATATATGTTCTTTTTTTTAACTGTGGTGGTGAAATCACCTCTGACAGAGCTGGCTTTATGTATCATGGAAGCAAACGCTGTTGCTGTCAAGATAAATAAATCTGTGCTGCAGCGAAATGGCGTACCTGCTAAGCAAATGATATTTAACAATAAAGCAAAGTTACATTACAGTATAACAGTAAGACTTACCATACCTGCAAAGCAAATACAAAAAAAAACATAGTAAAAATAAAAACATTTTTTAACGCAACCTGTGCCTAGAATATATAAATGCCGAAGCATGCCCCCATGCTTCGGCATATATACTCTTTTTTTTTAACTCTGGAGGTGAAATCATCTCCGACAGTGCTGGAGCCATGGATTTATGTATCGTGTGAGCAAACACTGTTGCTGTCAAGATAAATAAATCCGTGCTGCAGCTGAATGGCATACCTAAAGTATAAAAAAATGCATACCTGAAAAGCAAACGTGATAAAACATAATAACAGTTAAACATTGCAGAATAGAATACAGTAAAAAAGCGCAGAAAAATACAGAGAGAATAGAGAGAGAGAGAACAATAAAATGACAACTATGTTTGCTTTTTTTATTTTTTTCTTGTGTTTTTTTTTTCCTTTTTTTTTTTTTACACTTTTTTTTGTAACTGTAATGGTTGTAATGATTGTAACGGTTCCAGCAGTTTGGGTCTCTCAAAATCCAATGGCATCTTGGGAGACCCTATAAAAGTGTGCCTAGTCTGTGCAATGCTGTACCCTACGCTAATACTCAACTAGTGTATGGTAGCATTCAAAACATTTACCAATAAAAACACCAGGATTGTCAGGACAGCGGGGACAATAATTACGGGTGTCGCACCTATATCCAAACTTCCTGCAGGCATGACATTTTCTTTGGGGGGCTCGTTGGGTAGGGGTACTTGGGAGGACATAAGGAAAATGCCAGCTTACTGCATTTGGTTGGGGAAGGTGAGGTGGAGCACCGTCTGGAAACAGAAGGTAAGAATGAAAACATTCTTATTATCCCGCCACTTCATAGCGAGCAAGTTATTACACTTCAAAAGCAGGCTCTCTCCCCCAGCCTAAGATGGGAATCTACAAGCCGCTGGGGAAAGCCCCGGCAATTAGGTTGCACGGTGCCACATGCTCCAATCTGCTGATCAAACAAGTGACTAAACAGTGGCATGCTCGTGTAAGAATTGTCCACGTACAAGTGGTACCCTTTTCGGAATAAGGGTGACACTAGGGATGAGCTTCGTGTTCGAGTCGAACGTACGTTCGACTCGAACATTGGCTGTTTGTCCGTTTGGCGAAATCCGAACACTTGGTCCGTTCGCGTCAAAACTCGCGTGGCGCTCACGGCCCACAATGCACTGCGATGGCGCAGTGCATTGCTGGCTCATGATTGGCCAAGCATGCACTGTGACCCCGCATGCTTGGCCAATCGCAGCGCCAGCAGCGAGGAGAGCCATGATTGGCCACAGGCAGGATGCCTGTGGCCAATCATAGCTCAGGCTGTGTAGTGCACGCCCCACACTATATAAGGCCGCCATTGAGGCGGCCTCGTGTAGTGTGTTGGCATCTGAAGCAGTGGGTGTTCTGTGTACCTTCAACAGTACACACCAATCGTTTTTGGCTGATTTCCTATCTTGCTATTGTGTAGTGGTTATTGTCTGTGCCCTGACCGCAGTATACACCACTATATTCACCTCACCTATATAGCTAGTGATCTATCTTTAATAATAGAGCTTGCAGTCAGTAGTGTTAGGAGATAGTGCGTGCTGTCTGCGTGCTCTGTACCCAGTACATACCGCTATAATCCACCTACATAGCTGTTCTCTATTTGAGCCCAATTGCCATCTGCAGGAGTTATTGGAAGTTGTGTGTGCCTCCAGCACAGCACAGTATACATCTGTATATACCCCTTTATCTCTGCTGTTTTCTGGTTATTGTCTGCGTGCCCTGACCGCAGTATACACCGCGATATTCACCTCACCTATATAGCTAGTGATCTATCTTTAATAATAGAGCTTGCAGTCAGTAGTGTTAGGAGATAGTGCGTGCTGTCTGCGTGCTCTGTACCCAGTACATACCGCTATAATCCACCTACATAGCTGTTCTCTATTTGAGCCCAATTGCCATCTGCAGGAGTTATTGGAAGTTGTGTGTGCCTCCAGCACAGCACAGTATACATCTGTATATACCCCTTTATCTCTGCTGTTTTCTGGTTATTGTCTGCGTGCCCTGACCGCAGTATACACCGCGATATTCACCTCACCTATATAGCTAGTGATCTATCTTTAATAATAGAGCTTGCAGTCAGTAGTGTTAGGAGATAGTGCGTGCTGCCTGCGTGCTCTGTACCCAGTACATACCGCTATAATCCACCTACATAGCTGTTCTCTATTTGAGCCCAATTGCCATCTGCAGGAGTTATTGGAAGTTGTGTGTGCCTCCAGCACAGCACAGTATACATCTGTATATACCCCTTTATCTCTGGTGTTCTATAAAAAAGGCATCTGCAGGAGTTAGTGGGTGTTGTGTGCCTCCAGCACAATATAAACTACCCAACTGCTGTTTTACCCAACTCCCTTCAGGCCATTACCATGTCTGGAAGGCCAGCAAGGAGAGGCAGACAGGCGCGAGCCGATAAAAGAGGGCAAGCAGGCTCTGTGTCTAGAGACAACAGTGCTGGTCGTGGACGCGGTGCATTGTCATCAGCACGTGGCCATGGGACATGCTTGTCCTTCTTTTCGGCAGCTGGACATGTTGAACCGCAACATGCCAACGACTTGGTAGAGTGGATGACCAAGCCCTCTTCATCCTCCTCATCCTCTCTCACCCAGTCTCAGGGTAGTAGCAAAGCAGCTGCCAACGCATCGTCTTCCCTCCTCTCAATGTCATCATCAGTGACTCCTTCCCTAGACCCACCACGTCCTCCTGAGGAGTCTCCTGAACTCTTTGAGCACAGTGTTGGGTACATGCTCCAGGAGGATGCCCAGTGTTTTGTGGGCTCTGATGATGACACTCAGCTAGAGGAAGGCAGTAGCGTGAGCGCAGAGAGAGGGGATGCTCAAGAAGGACAGCAATCTGGCAGTCATGTTCCACAAGCTGCAGCATACTGCCAGGTTTGCTACAGCGATGAAGAGGGAGGGGATGATGAGGGCACTGACTCCACGTGGGTGCCTGGAAGGAGGGAGGAGGAGGAGGAGGAGGAGGAGGCACATGTCCAACGAGGCAGGATGCCCTCCGGGGGCCAGCTTAGGGGCAGCACACCGACTGAATCACACCACAGAGCTCCGCCTGTGCAGAGCGCTGCCTCTGCGCGTTATTCTAAAAGTTCTTTGGTGTGGGCCTTTTTTGAGACGAGTGCATCAGATCGCACCGCTGCTATTTGCAACATATGTCTCAAGCGTATCTCACGTGGCCAAAACATCAGCCGCTTAGGCACCACATGCTTGACCAGACATATGTTGACCTGCCATGCAGCTCGTTGGCAAGCGTACCTCAAAGACCCACACCAAAGAACAAAGCGGACCTCTCCTTGCTCCTCATCAGCTGGCATCTCCAACCCCACTAGACCTTCAGTCCTCTCTGAAACCTGCTCTGAGAGGAATGAAGGTGTAGAATTAGGTGTGTCACAGCCAAGTGCTTCCGGGAACTCTGCTAGTGGTACACCCACGTCCGATTATAGCAGGCAAATGTCCCTGCCCCAGCTGCTGGACCGGCGGAAGAAGTTTACTCCCAGCCATCCACATGCCCAGCGGTTGAATGCTAGCTTGGCTAAATTGCTAGCACTTCAACTACTGCCTTTTCAGTTGGTAGACTCGGCCCCCTTCCGTGAGTTTGTACAATGTGTGGTTCCTCAGTGGCAGGTCCCCACACGCCACTTTTTCTCACGGAAGGCGATTCCGGCTCTCTACCGGCATGTGGAAGGCAATGTCCTGGACAGGGCGGTCAGCGGTTAGGTGCATATTACCGCTGACTCATGGTCCAGCAGGCATGGACAGGGACGTTACCTGTCTTTCACGGCCCATTGGGTCACTCTTCTGGCAGCTGGGAAGGATGCAGGACAAGGTGCAGTAGTGTTGGAGGTTGTTCCGCCACCACGCCTCCAAAATGCTACTATTGGTTGTGACACACCTCTCTCCTCCACCCCCTCCTCTTCTTCTTCCTCCATGGCCTCTTCCAGTGCTCTGTCCTCAGAACCAGCGGTGCTCCGTAGGCGTTCCAGGGGCTACGCAAGTACGCAGGCAAAACGATGCCATGCCGTGCTTGCGCTGGTTTGTTTGGGGGACAGGAGCCACACTGGGGCGGATGTTTTGTCAGCTCTGCAGGGGCAGGCCGAGAGGTGGTTGACGCCACGCCAGCTTAAGCCAGGAATGGTGGTTTGCGACAATGGCACCAACCTCCTCTCCACCCTCCGACAGGGACAACTGACCCATGTGCCCTGTGTAGCTCACGTCCTTAACCTGGTGGTGCAGCGGTTCTTGGGCAGGTGCCCCAGCTTACAGGATGTCCTGAAGCAGGCCAGGAAAGTCTGTGTGCATTTCCGCCGATCATTTAATGCCTGTGCTCGGCTGGCTGAGCTCCAAAAGGAGTTGAACCTGCCCAAGAACCGCCTTATATGTGACATGCACACCAGATGGAACTCAACATTGGCCATGCTGCAGCGGCTGCACACGCAGCAGAGGGCCATCAATGAGTACCTGTGCGACTACGGCACCAAGACAGGGTCAGGGGAGCTTGGTTTTTTCTCACCACGCCAGTGGGGCATGATAAGGGATGCATGCACTGTCCTGTCACCGTTTGAGGAGGCCACAAGGATGGTGAGCAGTGACAGTGCATGCATCAGTGACACTGTACCTCTTGTCCACCTCTTGGAGCATACGCTGCGTGGAATAATGGACAGGGCACTTGAGGCAGAACAGAGGCAGGAAGAGGAGGACTTCCTTGCCTCTCAAGGCCCCCTTTATCCAGACAGCGTTCCTGCTGTGCCACCCATCACACAGGAAGAGGATGAGGAGGAGGAAGAGGAGGAGGAGGATGATTGTGTCAGCATGGAGGTGGAGGCTCGCACTCAGCATCAGCATCAGCAGCAGCAGTCTTATAGGGATGATTTACAGTCCCAAGAAACACGTGGACTTGTACGTGGCTGGGAGGAGGTAGCTGTGGATCATGTTGTCCTTAGTGACCCAGAGGACTCCGGACCGAATGCCTCAGCTAACCTACGCTGCATGGCCTCCCTGATCCTGCAAAGCCTGCAGAAGGATCCTCGTATTCTTCGGATCAAGGAGAGGGACCATTACTGGCTGGCCACTCTCCTTGATCCACGGTACAAGGGTAAGGTTGCCGACCTTATCTTGCCATCGCAGAGGGAGCAGAGGATGAGACATCTCCGGGAGGCCTTGCAGAAAGCTCTGTGCAACGCGTTCCCAGAGACTGGGAGGTTACAAGCTCCAGGTCCTGGACAACGTGTTGCTGAGGCATCGGTCAGAAGGAGTGGTGGAGAAGGTGGCCGTCTGACTGATGCTTTCAGACAATTTTTTAGTCCGCAGCCCCATGGTATGATTGGTTCCAGCACCCATCGCCAGCGTCTGATTTACATGGTGCAGGAATACCTAGGGGCAAGGTCAGACTTGGACACCTTTACCACCGAAAATCCTCTGGCTTACTGGGTCTTGAGGATGGATCACTGGCCAGAGCTTGCACAGTATGCAATTGAGCTACTGGCCTGTCCTGCATCCAGCGTTCTTTCGGAACGCACCTTCAGTGCTGCTGGTGGCTTTGTTACTGATCACAGGGTGCGCCTGTCCACCGAATCAGTTGATCGACTGACCTTCATCAAGATGAATCAGTCTTGGATCACCCACAGCTACCAAGCACCTGAAGCTGATGTAACCGAATAATTTTTTTTGAAATACCACATCCCTTCAAGACTGCCTATGCTGATGCTGAGTGACTGTCCTGTTATGTTGATTGTCTATCCTCTTCCTCCTCCGCTGATATGTTGGAAGAACATTTTTGGTTCTGGGTGATGCCAGCAGCCCAATTTTTCTGCCCCTGTTTAACAGGGGCGTTTAATTACAATTTTTGATGCAATGCTTTGCAGCAGGGCTAATTCCTGCAATAAAACTAGAGTATATGGCAGAGGTTGCAGTGTCGTGGCACCAGCACCAGTCCCTAAGGCCCAATTTTTCTGCCCCTGTTTAACAGGGGCGTTTAAGTACAATTGTTGATGCAATGCTTTGCAGCAGGGCTAATTCCTGCAATAAAACTAGAGTATATGGCAGAGGTTGCAGTGTGGTGGCACCAGCACCAGTGCCTAAGGCCCAATTTTTCTGCCCCTGTTTAACAGGGGTGTTTAAGTACAATTTTTGATGCAATGCTTTGCAGCAGGGCTAATTCCAGCAAAAAAACTAGAGTATATGGAAGAGGTTGCAGTGTGGTGGCACCAGCAGCAGTGCCTAAGGCCCAATTTTTCTGCCCCTGTTTAACAGGGACATGTAATTACAATTCTTGATATAATATTTCACAGGAGGGCCCCTTCCTGTGCCCACCCAGAGTAACGGTGAGGACTTATAGTGTTGTGGCACCAGCACCACAACCACCAAAGGTCAATTTTTCTACCACTGTTCAACAATGGCATGTAATTACAATTCTTGATATAATCGTTCACAGCGGGGCGCTCCAGCGCCCACCAAGAGTCACTTTGAGGGCTTACAATGTTGTGGCAAAACCAACACCTTGTTCCGCCATTTCTGCAGAGCATATAGGGCAGGCCCCTACTTTAAAACATCCAACTTACAAACATCTCCTACTTGCAAACGGAAGGAGACAACAGCAAGTGAGATGAAAAAAGATGGACGACAAAACAAATTATACAGGGGTGATAACCCTTCCCTATGTTTTCCAAAAACCTTAAAAATAGTTTTTTTGACTGGAGCTACACTTTAAAAATGTACCAGTTGAAAATTACAAACAGATTCAACTTAACACAACAAACCTACACAGTCCCTGTCTTGTTTGCACCGCCTGTATACTGCTGTTCTGAGTATATAGGGCCTGGGGGCCACACGCATTTCCTTTTTTTAATATGGGTACAGGGTTCCCCTTAATATGCGTACAAGACCCAAATAGGCTGGTAATGGGCAGGGAGGGCTACCCATGCCATTTTTCTCAATGATTTTCAACCATATTGCAGGAACCAGATATAACATTAAAACCGCAAGCAGTTTGAAATGGTGTTATTTCCGTTAAATGTCATTTTGTGCAGGGACTGTTCTAAACACGGGAAACACGTGGCACTTCACAGGCATACTACAGACACCCCCCAGGCACCATATATACAGGAATATTTCACTTTTTTTTCACTTTAATCGTCATTAAAATCAGTGCTCCCGCCAAAACGGCCATTTTTAAAAACATTTTGGCATTGACCCATGTCCCCTGGAGCAGGAGCCAGGTCCCCAAACCCTTTTTAGGACAGTATCTTGCATATTAGCCGTTAAAATTAGCACTTTTCATTTCGAACGTTCGAGTCCCATAGACTTCAATGGGGTTCTAATGTTCGTAACGAACCTGGGGTCCGTTCGAAAGTTTTGGTACGAACCGAACCGGGGGGTGTTCGGCTCATCCCTAGGTGACACCAAGTCCCACACAATCTTGCCAGTGCTTCCTATGTAGTTAGGGCAGTTTGTCGGCTCTACGTGACTATCTTGCCCTTGTAAACCATAAAACGACATGTATAGCCTGTGGCCCTGTCACAGAGCTTACATATATTGACTCTGTATCTGGTACGCTTGCTGGGAAGATACTGTTTGAATGACAATCAGCCAGAAAACTTAATCAGCAATGCAGACAACTTGATGGGGAGTAAACAAATCTGCAAAATGTTGGTTAAAGTGGTTTATGAGGGGCCAAATTTTGTAGACCCGATCGTATTCAGGGTCTCCACGAGGATGACAGAGTTCATTGTCATTGAAATGCATGAACCGCAAAATCTGCTTGTATCTTGCCCTGGCCATGGAAGCAGAGAACACAGGCTTTTGGTACATTGGGTCAGTGGACCAATATGACCGCAATGTACCCATCTTAACTATGCCCACATTGAGGGAAAGGCCCAGAAAGATCTTAAATTCGGAGACCGTAATTGGTCTCCAATCTCTGGCAAGGGAGGACTGGGGATTAGCAGCGATGTATTGACCAGCGTACAAATTGCTTTGGTCTACAATAGATCTATAGAGATCTTCGGTGAAAAACAGCGAATAAAAATCAAGTGACATAAAATCAACTGTTTCCACCTGAATGCTGGGTTGGCCAGTGAATGGTGAAGTACGGGTGCTGCAGAAGTGGTGGGTTCCCAATTAGGATCGGCGAATGCAGCAGGAAGGGCACTATGGGCACGACGGGCCTGTCTTTGTCTTCTTGGTGGCAGCGGGATACTACTTGTGCTTGACACCTCGCCAGCTTGAACTGCACTTATGGGACTCACCACATCACCAAGTGTTACTGCAGTGCTGGATGTACGACCAGGATGTACTAGGCCGCTGGTGCTTGCCAGTTCATCAGAAGGAATAGCAGCGCTAGTACTGCTTTGCTCCATATGAGGGACCTGTGGTTCTTGCACCTCAACAACAGAAGAAGAAGATCAGGGTCTGGTACACCAGACCTTGGCAGGGACCACAACTGCGTCGTCAGAGCTATCTGTCATGGAGACGCTGTCATCTACAGGATCGTATTCTCAGCCTGAATCTGAAAGATGAGTGACTTCCTCTACACTATCTGTCATGCTCCGAAATGTATAGGCCTCTTCACTAGTGTACCTTCGATTTGCCATTTTGGGCTCTAAATTTAGTGGTACACTAGTGAGACTCACAGGTAGGGATGAGCTTCGAGTTCGAGTCGAACTCATGTTCTACTCGAACATTGCCTGTTCGCCTGTTCAGCGAACAGTGAACAATTTGGGCTGTTCGCAGCAAATTCGAAAAGCCGGAACACCCTATACAAGTCTATGGGAGAAATCTAAAGTGCTAATTTTAAAGGGTAATATGCAGGTTACTGTCCTAAAAAGTGTTTGGGGACCCGGGTCCTGCCCCAGGGGACATGGATCAATGCAAAAAAAAGTTTTAAAAACTGCAGTTTTTTCAGGAGCAGTGATTTTAATAATGATTAAAGTGAAACAATAAAAGTGTAATATTCCTTTAAATTTCGTAGCTGGGGGGTATCTATAGTATGCCTGTGAAGGGGCGCATGTTTCTGGTGCTTAGAACTGTCCCTGCACAAAGTGTCATTTGTGCAGGAAAAAAAGTCTTTTAAAATCACTTGCGGCTATTGTCGGGTCCCGTAATACAGAGAACACTCAATGAGTGTTCTCTGCATTAGCCGACAATTCATTCATTCATTGATAAAAAAAAAAAAGCGTGGGGGTTCCCCTAAATTCAATTACCAGGCCCTTCAGGTCTGACATGGATATTAAGGGGAACCCCATGTCAAATAAAAAAAAAATTGACGTGGGGGTCCCCCTAAATATCCATAACCAGACCCTTCAGGTCTGATATGGATATTAAGGGGAACCCTGCATCAAATTTAAAAAAAAATTGACGTGGGGGTCCCCCTAAAAATCCATATCAGACCCTTTATCCGAGCACGCAACCTGGCAGGCCGCAGGAAAAGAGGGGGGGACGAGAGAGCGCCCCCCCCCCCTCCTGAACCGTACCAGGCCACATACCCTCAACATTGGGAGGATGCTTTGGGGGTCTGTGACCCCTCAAAGCACCTTGTCCCCATGTTGATGAGGACAAGGGCCTCATCCTCACAACCCTGGCCGTTGGTTGTGAGGGTCTGCGGGCGGGGGGCTTATCAGAATCTGGAAGCCCCCTTTAACAAGGGGACCCCCAGATCCCGGCCCCCCCTGTTTGAAATGGTAAGGGGGTACAAAAGCGCTGGGATCTCTGCAGTGTCTCCGGAGTGGAGACAGAAGAAGGATGTATGGACAGCGCTGGACTGAGAGATCCCCCGTCGCTGGATATGAACATCCATCGCTGGACCCCGGAGACCCGTCGCTGGATAGCAAGAGTGGATTAGCACCACTGGAATCTTTTTTTATTTTTTTTATTTTTAATAAAGGAATTTTTTAAAAGTGTGTTTGTCTTATTTAACCATTTTGACACGTTCTTTGTGAAATGGTAGGGGTACTTTTGTACCCCCTTACCATTTCAAACAGGGGGGGGCGGGATCTGGGGTCCCCTTGTTAAAGGGGGCTTCCAGATTCTGATAAGCCCCCCGCCCGCAGACCCTCACAACCAACGGCCAGGGTTGTGAGGATGAGGCCCTTGTCCTCATCAACATGGGGACAAGGTGCTTTGAGGGGTCACAGACCCCCAAAGCATCCTCCCAATGTTGAGGGTATGTGGCCTGGTACGGTTCAGGAGGGAGGGGGGGCCGCTCTCTCGTCCCCCCCTCTTTTCCTGCGGCCTGCCAGGTTGCGTGCTCGGATAAAGGGTCTGATATGGATTTTTAGGGGGACCCCACGTCAATTTTTTTTTATTTGATGTGGGGTTCCCCTTAATATCCATATCAGACCTGAAGGGTCTGGTTATGGATATTTAGGGGGACCCCACGTCAATTGTTTTTTTTAATTTGACACGGGGTTCCCCTTAATATCCATGTCAGACCTGAAGGGCCTGGTAATTGAATTTAGGGGAACCCCCACGCTTTTTTTTTTTTTTTTTTTTTTTTTTTTTTTATCAATGAATGAATGAATTGTCGGCTAATGCAGAGAACACTCATTGAGTGTTCTCTGTATTACGGGACCCGACAATAGCCGCAAGTGATTTTAAAATACTTTTTTTCCTGCACAAATGACACTTTGTGCAGGGACAGTTCTAAGCACCAGAAACATGCGCCCCCTTCACAGGCATACTATAGATACCCCCCAGCTACGAAATTTAAAGGAATATTACACTTTTATTGTTTCACTTTAATCATTATTAAAATCACTGCTCCTGAAAAAACGTCCGTTTTTAAAACTTTTTTTGCATTGATCCATGTCCCCTGGGGCAGGACCCGGGTCCCCAAACACTTTTTAGGACAGTAACCTGCATATTACCCTTTAAAATGAGCACTTTAGATTGTGAGCGTTCGAGTCCCATAGACTTTAATAGGGTTCTAAAGTTCACACGAAGTTTAGGTCTGTTCGCAGGTTCTGGTGCGAACCGAACAGGGGGGTGTTCGGCTCAACCCTACTCACAGGTAAAAAAGCTCTTAGACTGTCAGCGACTGTATCAAAACGCTACCAAGAAAACTGTTAGCGATCACAGGGATCAGGCCTGACTCTGCGAATGCTGCAGTTATGTGTGTTTAATGCTTTGTAAGTGACAGCAATTGATCAATACTGCACTTGGGTGGGCTGGGCTGGGCTGGGCGGAGGGGTAAAATGCAGGTGCTAGCAGGTATCTGGGCTGATCCCGCTAACACTGCGTTTTTGGGAACCCTAAGCTGCTGGGGATGATAGTATAGATCTGATCAGATCAGATATCGATCCGTTCAGACACTATACCATTAAGGGAGGTGTATGCTCCGTGCGTGGGTGTTAGCGGTACTGGCACTAACCTAACGCTGCCTGGGGCGACACAGACCCTAAAACCTAACTTATATCACCCGCCGGGTGATCAGGGGGTTAAACCTTTATTAGGTAATAAACAGCGCATGCCCTAACACTATAAAAAACAAACTAACTAACCAGCATCACCCGTAACAGTTATGATGGTGATCACTGATGAAAGGGTTAACTAGGGGGCAATCAGGGGGTTAAAACCTTTATTAGGTAGTATATGGGGTACCTGACGCTATAAAAAGCTGACAGTGAACCTAAATACTTACCTGCCTAACTAGCATCACCTGTGAGACTAATACAGAGAGCAGAAAAACAATTGCTTAGTGACATTGGTGATGGGGGTGATCACGGGGTTAAACCTATATTGGGGGGTTAGGGGTACCCTAGACCTAAAGGGGGCTAACCCTAACTGCCCTAACAGTTATTGCAGTCACAAATGACACCAATGCAATAATCAATATAAAAAAAAACTGCTAGTTGTGTCACTGTGACACGGGGTGCACGGGGGTGATCGAGGGTTATTGGGGGGTGAAAAGTGTGCCTGCGTGTTCTACTGTATGTGTTGTGTAGGGATGAGCTGAGTGTTCGAGTCGAACCCATGTTTGACTCGAACACCGGCTGTTCGCCCTTTCGGCGAAACCAGAACATTATGGGCAGTTTGCGCAAAATTTGAGTGGCGCTCACGGCCCATAATGCACTGCAGCATCACAGTGCTTTGCTGGCTGATGATTGACCAAGCATGCACTGTGACTCGTATGCTTGGCCAATCATAGCGCCGTCAGCGAAGAGAGCCATAATTGGCCACAGGCAGGATGCCTGTGGACAATTAGGGCTCAGGGGGTTTAGTACACGCCCCACACTAAATAAGGCTGCCTGTGCGTCAGCCTTGCGTAGTGTGTTGCAGCTCATAGAGAGAGATAGACGGAGAGTCAGTGTCTTAATTTCCTTTGAATCTATTGCAATTGCAGTCGGTGTATTGTGCCCCCTGCACAGCGTACATCTGAAGCTACCCCAATTGCTGGTGTTGTTCTGGTCCTATACCATAGGCAGCTGCAGCAGTTACAGTCGGTGTATTGTGCCCCCTGCACAGTGTACACCTGAAGCTACCCCAATTGCTGGTGTTGTTTTGGTCCTATACCACAGGCAGCTGCAGCAGTTACAGTCAGTGTATTGTGCCACCTGCACAGTGTGCACCTAAAGCTACCCCAATTGCTGGTGTTCTGCTGATCCTATACCGCAGGCAGCTCCAGTAATTACAGTTGGTGTATTGTGTCATCTGCACAGTGTGCACCCAAAGCTACCCCAATTGCTGGTGTTCTGCTGATCCTATACCGCAGGCAGCTCCAGTAATTACAGTTGGTGTATTGTGTCATCTGCACAGTGTGCACCCAAAGCTACCCCAATTGCTGGTGTTCTTCAAATCCTATACCACAGGCAGGCAGCTACAGTAATTACAGTCGTGTACTTTGTCATCTGCTCAGTGTGCACCTAAACCTACCCCAATTGCTGGTGTTCTGCTGATCCTATACCGCAGGCAGCTGCAGTAATTACAGTTGGTGTACTGTGTCATCTGCACAGCGTGCACCCAAAGCTACCCCAATTGATGGTGTTCTTCAAATCGTTTACCACAGCCAGGCAGCTGCAGTAATTACAGTCGTGTACTTTGTCATCTGCTCAGTGTGCACCTAAAGCTACCCCAATTGCTGGTGTTCTCATCTCCCTGCAGGCCATTAGTATGTCTGGAAGGCTCTGTGTCTAGAGGCAACAGTGCTGGTCGTGGATGCGGTACATCCTCATTAGAACGTGGCCATGGGACATGCTTGTCCTTATTTTTGGCAACTGGACGTGCTGAGCTGAAATATGCTGAAGACTTGGTAGAGTGGATCACCAAGCCCTTCTCATCCCCCTCATCCTTTCTCACCCAGGCTCAGGGTACTGGCAAAGCAGCTGCCAACGCGGCCTCTTCTCTTGTCTCAATGGCATCAGTCACTCCTTCCTTAGACCCACAATGTCCTCCCGAGGAGTCCCCAAACTGTTTGAGCACAGTGTTGTGTACATGCTCCAGGAGGATGCCCAGCTGTTGAATGCTCTGATGATGATAACCAGTTAGAGGAAGGCAGTAGCATGAGCACACAGAGAGGGAATTCCCAAGAAGGATAGCAATCTGGCAGTCATGTTCCACCTGCTGCAACATACTGCCAGGTTTGCTCCAGTGATGAGGAGGGAGGGGATGAGGAGGTCACTGACTCCACGTGGGTGCCTGATAGGAGAGAGGAGGAGGAAGAAGAGGCACATCTCCAACGAGTGAGAATGCCCTCCAGGGGCCAGATTAAGGGCAGCACACTGACTGAATCACACCACAGAGCTCCGCCTGTTCAGGGCGCTGCCTCTCCGCGTTATTCGAAAGGTTTTTTGGTGTGAGCCTTTTTTGAGATGAGTGCATCAGATCACACCGCTGCTATTTGCAACATATGTCTCAAGCCTATCTCACATGGCCAAAACATCAGCCGCTTGGGCACCACATGCTTGACCAGACATATGTTGACCTGCCATGCAGTTCGTTGGCAAAGACCCACACCAAAGAACAAAGCGGACCTCTCCTTGCTCCTCATCAGCTGGGATCTCCAACTCCACTAGACCTTCAGTCCTCTCTGGAACCTGCACTGAGAGGAATGAAGGTGTAGAATTAGGTGTCTCACAGCCAAGTACTTGTGGGCAATCTGCTAGCGGTACACCGATGTCCGATTATACCAGGCAAATTTCCCTGCCCCAGCTGCTGTACCGCCGAAAGAAGTTCACTCCCAGTCATCCACATGCCCAGCGGTTGAATGATAGCTTGGCTAAATTTCTAGCACTTCAACTGCTGCCTTTTCAGTTGGTAGACTCGGCCCCCTTCCGTGAGTTTGTGCAATGTGCGGTTCCTCAGTGGCAGGTTCCCAAACGCCACTTTTTCTCATGGAAGACAATTTTGGCTCTCTATCGGCATGTGAAAGGCAAAGTCCATGCCTTGCTGGACAGGGCGGTCAGTAGTAAGGTGGATATTACCGTTGACTCATGGTCCAGCAGGCATGGACAGGGACGTTACCTGTCTTTCACGGTGTATTGGGTGACTCTTCGGGCAGATGGGAAGGATGCAGGACAAGGTGCAGTAGTGTTGGAGGTTGTTCCAACACCACGCCTCCAAAATGCTACTACTGGTTGTGATACACCTCTCTCCTCCACCCCCTCCTCTTCTTCTTCCTCCATGGCCTCTTCCTGTGCTTTGTCCTCGGAACCAGTGGTGCTCCGTAGGCATTCAAGGGGCTACGCAAGTACGCAGGCAAAAAGATGCCATGCCGTGCTTGCGCTGGTGTGCTTGGGGGACAGGAGCCATACTGGGGCAGATATCCTGTCAGCTCTGCAGGGGCAGGCTGAGAGGTGGTTGACGCCACGCCAGCTTAAGCCAGGAATGGTGGTTTGTGAAAATGGCAACCACCATCCTCTCCACTCTCCGACAGGGACAACTGACCCATGTGCCCTGTGTGGCTCACGTCCTTAACTTGGTGGTGCAGCGGTTCTTGGGCAGGTACCCAGGCTTACAGGATGTCCTGGGGCAGGCCAGGAAAGTCTGTGTGCATTTCCACCAGTAATTTAATGCCAGTGCTCGGCTGGCTGAGCTCAAAAGGAACTGAACCTGCCCAAGAACCGCCTAATTTGTGACATGCCCACTAGGTGGAACTCAATGTTGGCCATGCTGCAGCGGCTGCACTCACAGCAGAGGGCCATTAATGAGTACCTGTTTGACTACGGCACCAGGACAGGGTCAGGGGAGCTTGTTTTTTTTCCTGACGCCAGTGGGCCATGATCAGGGATGCATGCACTGTCCTGTCACCATTTGAGGAGGCCACGAGGAAGGTGAGCAGTGAGAGTGCATGCATCAGTGACACTGTACCTCTTGTCCACCTGTTGGAGCACACGCTGCATGGCATAATGTACAGGGCACTTGAGGCAGAACAGAGGCAGGAAGAGGAGGACTTCCTTGCCTCTTAAGGCCCCCTTTATCCAGACAGTGTTCCTGCTGGCCCGCCAATCATACAGGAAGATGAGGAGGAGGAGGATTGTGTCAACATGGAGGTGGAGCCTGGCACTCAGCATTAGCAGCAGTCTTTTAGGGATGATTTACAGTCCCAAGAAACCCATGGACTTGTACGTGGCTGGGAGGAGGTGGCTGCAGACCATGTCGTCCTTAGTAGGGATGAGCTTCGTGTTCGAGTCGAACATACGTTCGACTCGAACATCGGCTGTTCGCCCGTTCGGCGAATTCCGAACATTATGGGCTGTTCGCGCCAAATTCGTTTGGCGCTCACGGCCCACAATGCACTGCGTCATCGCAGTGCATTGCTGGCTCATTATTGGCCAAGCATGCACTGTGACCCCGCATGCTTGGCCAATCACAGCGTCAGCAGCGAGGAGAGCCATGATTGGCCACAGGCAGGATGCCTGTGGCCAATCATAGCTCAGGCTGTGTAGTACACGCCCCACACTATATAAGGCCGCCAGCGCAGCGGCCTTGTGTAGTGTGTTGGCGTCTGAAGCAGTTAGTGGGTGTTCTGTGTTCCTTCAACACAGTATCGGCCGATTTTCGATCTTGCTCTTCTGTAGTGGTTGTTGTCTGCGTGCCCTGACCGCAGTATACACCGCTATATTCACCTAACCTATATAGCTAGTGATCTATCTTTTATAATAGAGCTTGCAGTCAGTAGTGTTAGGAGCTTATGCGTGCTGTCTGCGTGCTCTGAACCCAGCACACAGGAGAGGCTTCCCAGGAGAGCAGACGTGCGTGGAGGAGCTCTGTGGAGAACCGCAGCTGTCTTGGACATCCGGCCTTATGGCGTCAGCCAGCCCAGGCTCGGGGCCTCTTTCACGGCCTGGGTCTCAGACAACCCCCCCTGGGGTGAGAGACCTCTCCAGGGAGGAGAAATTGTTCTTGGTCACACAGTCTGAGTTAATGGACTGGACCTGGGCCCAGCCGGGAGAGGGCCCAAGCAAGCTCCAGAAAAGGAGAGAGAGGGTAAAAACCCTTATACAGAAGGCCACAGTGACTTATGCACAGCGCTCAGAGCGACTGGCAGACCTACGAAATCGCAGGGACCGCTCAGCCAGCAGCAAGCGTGGTGAATATAGGGAGACCATAGATGGCCTAAAGCTTGAATGCAAGGACCTCTGGCGGCTGCTGGGCGGTCTCTGCGAGCGAGGAAAGGGTGAGCGAAGTTTTTTGGCAGAGGTGAAGAAAGAACTTCTAAAGACCAGCCAGGAAGGAACCCAGGCGGTGAGACGAGGAAATGCCCCCCTGAAGTCCCCCCTGAAACTCTCACCTGATGTAGCAGTACAACAGACCCCATTGGAAGCAAAGTTTTTCGGAGACGACCAATCCATGGCCGGTCAGGAATGTATGACCCCCGGAGCTGTCAGTGCGGAGGGTCCCCGGATTCCTGTGTTAACACCTGCCATGCCTATGGCCGCAGTCCAGGAGGATCCGGGTAGGGTACCCGATGAAGCACGTAAAAGCTCCGGTGGAATCGCAAGTCACAAGAAACTGATGGTGGTCCTCACCAGAGAGCCGTCGGAGGGGCCAGTGAAGGCCAATGGTCAGAAGTCCCCAGTGGACAGTGCAGTCCGACCCCCCCCCGGGGCCCCATCGGTGACCCCGACGACTCCCGCCAGACCCATAGCGGTGCAAGGAAAACCGGCCATAATGGCGGCCCCCGCCGGGGCCGCATGGAGAGAGGGGGAGGTGCTGATGGGAACGGACACATGTGCGGTCTCGGATAGACAATGTGGACAAGCATCTTCTGCTGACACTGGGAGGAGTGGTGGGATGGGGGCGGGTGCATCACTTCCTGTTCCGGGTGACAAGACAGGAAGTGACCTCATCGACTTCCGGGAACCGGAAGTGATGTCAGCGGTGACCCCGGAAGTCCTAAAAGGGCCTAAAACGGAAGTGGGGACACCGGAATTTCAGCTAGGGGGGCCGTTGGTGTCACTCGTTCGGGGAGAGGAGGCGGTGGTGTCAGAGACCTCCCTGGAGATAACAGCTTTAGCGTCCTCTGGGGATTTTCTTCCAGCAGGACAAGTATGTCCAGCAGGACAAGTATGCTGGGGTCCCCGATGAGGGATTTGAGGAGCGAGTGCTCGGCCCTGGATTTCATACTGGGTTTGGAGGGGTCACAGGAGCGGGGTCCTGAAGAAATGGAGGTGGCTCCCCCCAGGATCATATAGCTGTAGGGGGTACTGCTCCTTCCCCCGCGGTAAGGAGTGAGATGCCGGTTGGTGGGGATGCGGTGGGTAGAGGTACTGAGCCAGGGAGTCCGGTCCGTCAGGGGTCTGGCCCTTCCCCCACAGACCCAGTTTTCATCTTGGGCACACAGGAGGAGGCAAACCTCTTAGGTGCCCTGAAGGCTGGGCGCTCGTTTGCACAGGTGGCAGGTTCCTCTGTCCCCCTGGGTCCCCTGTACGGCCAGTTTGGCGCCCAGAATTTCCAGGCTCCCCCTGGGGATCAGCCCCAGGGTGTGCAGGCCTGGACGAGGGGTACGGGGGGCCCTGAGAGGCGCAGGCGGAATGTGGTGCAGCTCAGGTGGGAAGGGACGTCTGCATGTCCCAGCAGGGGTCAGGTCATTGACTATCTGCTGGGGCTGCGCTTTAAAGTTTCGGACTTATTTGCAGTTATACATCCCACAAACTCGAAGGAGTTTGATGTAAGTTTAGTCTCCTTGGTCTCCATGGAGCTTTTCCTGACACTGTACGAGCTCGTCAGGAAGTCAGATCCATGGAAAAGTTTCCGGGTGATACCTCTTTCGAGGCAGGAGGAGGTAAAGAATGTGACTGTACTAGTCAGGAATGAGTCCCTCCCACCTGAGGACATCGCGACCTGGCTGGCGCGGTACGGGCAGCTCCAGATAGGGCTGAGGAAAAGTTTGGATGAGCACGGGGTCTGGACAGGTGCGTGGTTGGTCAGGATCCGGCTCAAGCGCCACAACAATACCGTGGCGCATGTACCTGGCAGCGCCTTCATAGGTAGAGACCGGATCCTGTTCTTCTACCCTGGACAGCCCCGTCGCTGTTTCAAATGCGGCAGTCCCGCGCACCTCAGCGCGGACTGCACAATGCCCCGCTGTGTGAGGTGTAATGGCTTCGGCCACTCACCTGAGGGTTGCAGGCTTATTGTCTGCAACCTCTGTGGGGAAATGGGACACTCCTTTAGTCGGTGCCCCAAGGCGTTCAGGGGGTGCCAGGCTGAGGGGGGTGCCCCAGGCCCGGAGGGTGAGGGGGTCCCTAGACGAAGTGGGGATCCCAACCCCTCAGGGTCACAGAGGGAGGGGTCCCCCCTCCCTCAAAGGGTCAGACCCCCCGGGCGCGGATCAAGGACAGGAACTGGCATAGTGAGGGAGCCGGCGAGTTCTCCGGCCCCGTCTGACCCTGTGTCAGATGGGGCAACGGCAACAAAAACACCTGGGAAGCCGGCCAAGGCGAAAAAGCCCTCGCCCAAAAATCACCCCCCCCTCCCCCTGTTTCCCCCCCGTCCTCCTCCCTTTCCCCTGCCCCCCTTCCCCTCTCCCCCCCTGGTCTCCCCCCTCCCAGCTTCCCCTTCTTCTCCTTTACCCCCTCCCCCCCCTCCCTTCAGTAATTAAATCTGCGGGTAAACCGCACCCACCCCTGGATCAGGCGGCTATACTAATGCCCCCTCCGGCCTCTTCGGTGGTCGTCAGTGGTCGGCAGGCTGGTGCAGGAGGGGTAACCCCGATGGACATCTCAGGGGCCGGTAAGGGGGTTAATAAGAGAATTAAGGAGATCTCCAGTGGGAGGTCCGATGAAGAGAGTGGGAGGGAACCTCCCAAAGGGGAATGGGAGAAGAAAACCAAAAAGAAGAGGAAGGTTTCGGGGAAGGAGGGTGGTGAGGACCCCCAGCCCAGTATGAGTTCAGGGGCAGGGGGGGGCTCCTCACTGGCCCTATGGAACAGATACGGGATCCTTTCCTCCTCGGACTCCGAGGAGGATTGATTCTTTTAGAAATGTAAAATAGAGAGGAACGTAAAATTCAATCACTAAGGATGGCGGTACCCGCTCCAATACGCCTTTGCGACCATTAATGTCGCAAGTGTGCGTTCTGCGGCGGCTAGATTTTAAGCCTTTGATTTTCTCAGCCGGTTTGAAGCCGACATTTTGTTTTTGCAAGAGACCTGGCTGGCATCTGTGGCAGAGATGTACCTAGCAAAGAGGGAGTGGAGACATGGGCCCTCCCTCTGGTCTCTTGCGGCTGAGCCCTGCAGTGGTGTTGCGGTCCTTTTTAAGACTGGTTCGGTGGCTTGTCGACGAGTGATTGAATTAGAAATCGGTAGGTGTTTGATTGTGGACGCAGTCGTGAGGGGGGAATCCCTCCGCCTCATCAATTTTTATGGACCTCAGTCCCAAAGGGGGAGGAAGGACCTTCTCACGCTGCTGAAATCATACCTGTTTACATCCCAGCAGGTGGTCTTTGGTGGTGACTTTAACATGGTCACCAGGTCAAAGGACCGGGCAGGCACCTCAGGCCCTCTGGGATATGATAGTATCTTTTTGAATAGAATAGTGAGGGAAGCTGGGTTGGTGGATGTGCACGTTCGCCACTTCCCCAACTTCACTGGTTTCACATATTCCAGAGGTAGTTGTAGGAGTAGGTTGAGTTCTCTGATCACCGTATGGTGTCGGTCACTCTGAATGTGGCGGACACCCCTCAGAAAGGAAGGGGCCTGTGGCGACTAAACGGGTCGCTACTTGAGGACCCTGAAATCAGATCGGCCTATGAGGACTTCCTTTTAGAACAAGCCTCGCTCCTTGAGAGCGGCTGCTCCCGCCAGGAATGGTGGGAAGTGGTGAAGAAGAGGTCGGAGGGCTTCTTCCGGGAAGTCTCGGGCCGTCGGGCAGCATCCTGGTATCAGGCCTACCAGAAGTTACGCAGGCAGCTAGATCGCTTGGTTTCTGATGGTGGCCCTCAGGACCAGATCTCGGATCTGAAGCTCCAGATGAGGGAGTGTCAGTATGACCGTCTCGCCTCCCTGGTGCTGGAGAGGGATTACAGGAAGTTCACCAACCCGGATCCCTACAAAAGCTGTGGGGACGCGGTGAGTGGGAAGGTCATACATGGACTGAGAGATCCCTCGGGTTCCCTGGTAATCATCCCTGGGGATCATCAGAGCCCATTTTTCAGACATCCTTCAGAAGAAGCCATTGGATCTGAGGAGAGCCAAGGAATTTCTTGATGGGACTCCACTTGAGGTGGGATCTGACCCCCTAGACTCCTTGGTGAAAGAGATCTCAGTGGCCAAAATTGAGCAGGCTATTGACTCGTTGTCTCTAAAGAAGTCGCCGGGGCCTGATGGGTTCACGGCAGAATTTTATAAAACCTTTAAGAGCCTTTTAGCTCCTCGTCTGAGGGAGGTGTTCAGTGAGTGTTTGGCATCTGGCCTGCTCCCTCCCTCGATGAGAAGGTCGGCCTTGATCCTTCTGTCCAAGGGGAAGGATCCGTCCGTGGTTGAGAATTGGCGTCCTATCGCCCTTCTCTCCACGGATAGAAAGATTCTGGCAAAGATTTTGTTTACGCGTATGTCTGCTGTTGCGGGCAAGCTGCTGTCTGCCTCCCAGCACTGCACAGTTCCCGGCCGTAGCACCTTTAGTGCAGTCCTTAACGTCCAGGAGGCTGTGGAGAGGTGCAGGGCAACGGGTGATGGGCGGTATCTGCTGGCATTAGATCAGGCGAAAGCTTTTGATCGGGTAGACCACGAGTACCTCTGGCTTCTCCTGGGGAGATACGGCCTGCCTGATCGATTTATTGATTGGCTCAGGACTTTATACAGAGGGGCCAAGAGCTTCCCTCTGGTCAATGGTTGGGTGGGTCCTACCTTTCCGGTGGACTCTGGTGTTAGGCAGGGCTGTCCGCTGAGTCCCCTGCTCTATGTCTTTGCAGTCGACCCCTTCGTAAGAAGGCTTGACTGTGGGCAGCTGAGGGGGGTCCTGATGGAGCCCGGCAGTGGCCCGGATAAAGCGGTGAAGGTGGTGGCCTACGCGGACGACATCTCGGTGGTAGTGGCTAGCCGAGAGGAGGCCCAGTTTGTGGAAACACAAATTGGAGGCTACTCCAAGGCGTCTGGTTCGTTGGTCAAGAGTGAAGCTCTCTGGTTGGGAAGGGAGGGTGAGCGGTTCGACCTCCCGGACGTTTTTCCCCTGCCCCGACCAGAGGTTAAAATCTTAGGCATTTATTTCGGCCAGGGTGATTATCCCAAGCTAAATTGGGAGCCCAGGCTGGTAAGTGCCACCCAGAAAGTTAACGCCTGGAAAGGCTGGAAGCTGTCTTTGAGGGAAAGGGTGAGCCTGGTTAAAACCTATTTGCTTCCCGAGTTCCTCTATGTCAGCTACGCATGTCTGTTGCCAGAATCACTCTATGCGCGGGTCTGCGGTCTGTTTTTTCTGCTTTTGTGGGGAAACAGACTGAACCTTATAAAAAGGGAGGTCACGTATCGGTGGAGAGGGGAGGGCGGTTTGGACATGATCAACCCCACGGTTTTTTTTCACTGTGGTGTTCCTGAAGTTCAATCTGCAATCCATTTTTGTGGACGAACACCCTCTCTGTGGGAACGTTAGTGCAAGAATTGGTTCCTAGTGTTCCTGAGCAGGTGGGAGGGGGGCGGTCGCCCGGGTGACCTTCGGAGGTCCCACGGGTACCTCCCTGCCTATGTCCCAACCGCCCTGAAGGTACTAAGGCAGTGGAGGATAACGGCCTTAGAGGTAGGCTCCCTTGGCAGGCGTGAGCTGTACCAGAGGGTCATGGCCTCGGACGTTCTGAGACCACTGGCCTTAAGGGACTGTCCAGACAGGGTTCTCAGGGAGGGACTAGCCCTCCTGAATTCCAAGAGAATTCCTGCCAAGTTCTGGAATCTCGCATTGGAGGGCGTTCCACGGACGACTCTATGTGAGATCGAACTTGAAGTACCGGAGCCCAGAGGACAGAGGCTGTCCTCGCCCTGAGTGTGGTGGGGTGCTAGAGACCATGGACCACTTTTTGGTCGAATGCCCTTTCAACTTGGAGGTTCTGGGGGAGGTTGGAGATGCCATTGGCTATCCCCGTCTCTGGGCCCTTGCCTATCCTGAGAGGGTGTACGGTGACTTCAGAGCCCGGAGGGGTTTTGTGTTATCATCACTGTATTTAGTTAGTGTCATATGCCTTTACTACACTTGGCACGCTCAGTGTTTAGTGTCCACTAGGGGCAAGTTCCTGCCCATGCATGAGGTGGCGGGTGATATCGTTCGGGAATTGGGTAAGGTGAGGTTTCTTGAGGGGGAAAGAATGGGTAGGGAAAGGTGTGCTAGGTTGTGGAGAGGGTTCTCTTTCCGGCCACCTTGATGATCTCCCCCTTCTTTTCCTTAGGTGGTGGTCTGTCTGTCCTTTCATCCCCTTTTTTTTAGCTTTTGGGCAACTTAATTTTAAAAACATGGTATGCACCGTCAGTTTCTTTACGTTCCTGCCTATAGGGGGTATGTAATATTAATGTACATAGTTAGGATAATGATTGTAAATTGTTTGGATAGGTTTTTATTTTATTTATTTATTTATTTATTTTTTTTTTTTTAGTAGTCCAGATGATCATGGGACTAGGGGTCGTCCGATATGGGCGTTTTGGGCAGTTTGAATAGATCCTGTCTATCTAAAAGCATTTGTACAAGTTGTTCTTTTGTTCTTTTTTTGCTCAAGTATGAAGCCGCGTACACACGGGGCGGACTGTCTGGCCAACTTAGTCCTTCAGACAATCCGATGGACAGTCCGTCACACTTTCGAATGAACGGACTTGACCACACACGGCACTTTTTGAGCGGACTAATATGGCGTACTAAGTCCGCCATACTATCCGCCCTACTTTTGAAATGAATGGACTCGCCCACACACGCGGAGGAAAGTCTGCTCATTTCGAGCGCGTCTCCAGGTAGGCGGGGCCCGGGAAGGAGACGTCGCTGACCCCGCCGCCTGGAATGGACTTAAAGGGGAACCCCAACGCTGAAAAAAATCGGCGTGGGGGTCCCCCCCAAGTCCACAACAGACCCTTGTCCGAGCACGCTACCCGGCCGGCCAGGAAAGGGGGCGAGCGAGCGCCCCCCTCCTGAGCCGTACCAGGCCGCGTGCCCTCAACATGGGGGGGTGCCTTGGGGAAGGGGGGGCCGTGTGGCCCCCCCACCCCAAAGCACCTTGTCCCCATGTTGAGGAGGACAAGGGCCTCTTCCCGACAACCCTGGCCGTTGGTTGTCGGGGTCTGCGGGTGGGGGGCTTATCGGAATCCGGGAGCCCCCTTTAATAAGGGGGCCCCCGGATACCGGCCCCCCACCCTATGTGAATGACTACTTCTCCAGGAGATGTTGCCTCGACGATCTCTCCGGCCGGAATGCCAGGGACGCGCTGCGCGGCCACTTATATAGGGACAAGGGGCGGTGTCACTTGAATTTATGTCACATGGGTTGGTGTCACATGGTGACCCCGCCCCCTTACGATGTCATAGTCCCCATGTGACATCAACCCATGTGACCAACCCATGTGACATAAAGCCATGTGACACCGCCCCTTGTCCCTATATATGTGGCCGCGCAGCGCGGCCCTGGCATTCCGGCCGGAGAGATCGTCGAGGCAACATCTCCTGGAGAAGAATAAGAAGAAGAACGGAAGGCGGCGGCGACGGCGGCGGCGACGACAGAAGACCGGGCCACCGCCTGTAAAAGAGCTATAAGAAGGCGCGGTGGCCCGGCAGAAGAACCGAAGAGGGGGACAAGACCCCCGAAGTCGGGAGAAGAGGCCGGCGGCGAGGAAGAAAGCCGGACTCCTCTGCTAGCAAAAGAGCTACAAGAAGATAGCGGAGGAGTCCGGCGAGAAGACCCCCGAAGACGGAAGACCCCCGGAGCTGTACAATAAAGTATTTTATCTCGTGTGTTGTGTTTTTTTGGTACTTTTATTTTACAGGTGATGGGTAGCGGCACATTGTACCCCATACTCATTCACATAGGGTGGGGGGACGGTATCCGGGGGCCCCCTCATTAAAGGGGGCTCCCGGATTCCGATAAGCCCCCCGCCCGCAGACCCCGACAACCAACGGCCAGGGTTGTCGGGAAGAAGCCCTTGTCCTCATCAACATGGGGACAAGGCACCCCCCCATGTTGAGGGCACGCGGCCTGGTACGGCTCAGGAGGGGGGGCGCTCGCTCGCCCCCCTTTCCTGGCCGGCCGGGTAGCGTGCTCGGACAAGGGTCTGTTGTGGACTTGGGGGGGACCCCCACGCCAATTTTTTTCGGCGTTGGGGTTCCCCTTTAACTCCATACCAGGCGGCGGGGCCAGCGACGTCTCCTTCGCGGGCCCTGCCTACCTGGATACCCGCTCGAAATGAGCGGACTTTTCTCCGGGCAGGAAAAGTCCGCTCATTTCAAAAGTACGGCGGACTGGCACACACACGGGCGGATTGTCCGCCGAAATGCGAGTCCGACGGACAGTATTATGGAAATTCCGAAATACTTAGTCCGCCAGACTGCACGCTGAAAAAGTCCGCTGAAGCCCACACACGAGCGGACTGTCCGCTGAAATGTGCTTCGGCGGACTAAGTAGGCCAGACAGTCCGCCCGTGTGTACGCGGCTTGAGTCTTTCTTAAGTTCTTGATTATGTAAATCAGTAGCAGTTTTATTTTAATAAAAATTTCCACCTACATAGCTCTTCTCTATTTGAGCCATCTGCCATCTGCAGGAGTTATTGGAAGTTGTGTGTGCCTCCAGCACAGCACAGTATACATCTGTATATACCCCTTTATCTCTGGTGTTCTATAATAAAGGCATCTGCAGGAGTTAGTGGGTGTTTTGTGCCTCCAAGGAGAGGGACCATTACTGGCTGGCCACTCTCTTTGATCCACGGTACAAGGGTACGGTTGCCGACCTTATCTTGCCATCGCAGAGAGAGCAGGGGATGAGACATCTCCGGGAGGCCTTGCAGAAAGGTCTGTGTAACGCGTTCCCAGAGATTGGG
This sequence comes from Lithobates pipiens, assembly GCF_037356315.1. Taxonomy (NCBI): domain Eukaryota; kingdom Metazoa; phylum Chordata; class Amphibia; order Anura; family Ranidae; genus Lithobates; species Lithobates pipiens. The sequence goes on from NW_027507718.1 coordinate 92,133,084, forward strand.
AGGTTACAAACTCCAGGTCCTGGACAACGTGTTGCTGAGGCATCGGTCAGAAGGAGCGGTGGAGAAGGTGGCCGTCTGATTCTTTCAGACAATTTTTTAGTCCGCAAGGTATGATTGGTTCCAGCACCCATCGCCAGCGTCTGATTTACATGGTGCAGGAATACCTAGGGGCAAGGTCAGACTTGGACACCTTTCCCACCGAAAATCCTCTGGCTTACTGGGTCTTGAGGATGGATCACTGGCCAGAGCTTGCACAGTATGCAATTGAGCTACTGGCCTGTCCTGCATCCAGCGTTCTTTCGGAACGCACCTTCAGTGCTGCTGGTGGCTTTGTTACTGATCACAGGGTGCGCCTGTCCACCGAATCAGTTGATCGACTGACCTTCATCAAGATGAATCAGTCTTGGATCACCCACAGCTACCAAGCACCTGAAGCTGATGTAACCGAATAATTTTTTTTGAAATACCACATCCCTTCAAGACTGCCTATGCTGATGCTGAGTGACTGTCCTGTTATGTTGATTGTCTATCCTCTTCCTCCTCCGCTGATATGTTGGAAGAACATTTTTGGTTCTGGGTGATGCCAGCAGCCCAATTTTTCTGCCCCTGTTTAACAGGGGCGTTTAATTACAATTTTTGATGCAATGCTTTGCAGCAGGGCTAATTCCTGCAATAAAAATAGAGTATAAGGGAGAGGTTGCAGTGTCGTGGCACCAGCACCAGTGCCTAAGGCCCAATTTTTCTGCCCCTGTTTAACAGGGGCGTTTAATTAAAATTTTTGATGCAATGCTTTCCAGCAGGGCTAATTCCTGCAATAAAACTAGAGTATATGGGAGAGGTTGCAGTGTCGTGGCACCAGCACCAGTGCCTAAGGCCCAATTTTTCTGCCCCTGTTTAACAGGGGCGTTTAAGTACAATTTTTGATGCAATGCTTTGCAGCAGGGCTAATTCCTGCAATAAAACTAGAGTATATGGGAGAGGTTGCAGTGTCGTGGCACCAGCACCAGTGCCTAAGGCCCAATTTTTCTGCCCCTGTTTAACAGGGGCGTTTAATTACAATTTTTGATGCAATGCTTTGCAGCAGGGCTAATTCCTGCAATAAAACTAGAGTATATGGGAGAGGTTGCAGTGTCGTGGCACCAGCACCAGTGCCTAAGGCCCAATTTTTCTGCCCCTGTTTAACAGGGACATGTAATTACAATTCTTGATATAATATTTCACAGGAGGGCCCCTTCCTGTGCCCACCCAGAGTAACGGTGAGGACTTATAGTGTTGTGGCACCAGCACCACAACCACCAAAGGTAAATTTTTCTACCACTGTTCAACAATGGCATGTAATTACAATTCTTGATATAATCGTTCACAGCAGGGCGCTCCAGCGCCCACCAAGAGTCACTTTGAGGGCTTACAATGTTGTGGCAAAACCAACACCTTGTTCCGCCATTTCTGCAGAGCATATAGGGCAGGCCCCTACTTTCAAACATCCAACTTACAAACATCTCCTACTTGCAAACGGAAGGAGACAACAGCAAGTGAGATGAAAAAAGATGTACGACAAAACAAATTATACAGGGGTGATAACCCTTCCCTATGTTTTCCAAAAAGCTTAAAAATAGTTTTTTTGACTGGAGCTACACTTTAAAAATGTACCAGTTGAAAATTACAAACAGATTCAACTTAACACAACAAACCTACACAGTTCCTGTCTTGTTTGCACCGCCTGTATACTGCTGTTCTGAGTATATAGGGCCTGGGGGCCACACGCATTTCCTTTTTTTTAATATGGGTACTGGGTTCCCCTTAATATGCGAACAAGACCCAAAGGGGCTGGTAATGGGCAGGGAGGGCTACCCAGGCCATTTTTCTCAATGATTTTCTACCATATTGCAGGAACCAGATATAACATTAAAACCGCAAGCAGTTTTAAATGATGTTATTTCCGTTTAATGTCATTTTGTGCAGGGACTGTTCTAAACACGGGAAACACGTGGCACTTCACAGGCATACTACAGACACCCCCCCCAGGCACCATATATACAGGAATATTTCCCTTTTTTTTCACTTTAATCGTCATTAAAATCAGTGCTCCCGCCAAAACGGCCATTTTTAAAAACATTTTAGGCATTGACCCATGTCCCCTGGGGCAGGAGCCAGGTCCCCAAACCCTTTTTAGGACAGTATCTTGCATATTAGCTGTTAAAATTATCACTTTTCATTTCGACCGTTCGAGTCCCATAGACTTCAATGGGGTTCTAAAGTTCGTACGAATTTGGGGTCCATTCGAAAGTTCTGGTGCGAACCGAACCGGGGGGTGTTCGGCTCATTCCTAGTCCTTAGTGACCCAGAGGACTCCTGACCGAATGCCTCAGATAACCTATGCTACATGGCCTCCCTGATCCTGCAAAGCCTGCGGAAGGATCCTCGTACTCAGCGGATCAAGGAGAGGTATCATTACTGGCTGGCAACTCTCCTTGATCCATGGTACAAGGGTAAGGTTGTGGACCTTATCTTGCCATCACAGAGGGACCATAGGATGAGACATCTTCGGGAGGCCTTGCAGAAAGGTCTGTGCAACGCGTTCCCAGAGACCCGGAGATTAGAAATTCCTGGTCCTGGACAACGTCAGTCACAGAAGGAGCGGTGGAGAAGGTGGCCATCTGACTGATGCGTTCACACAATTTTTTAGTCCGCATCCCCAAGGTATGATTGTTCCAACAACCATCTCCAGTGTCTGATTTACATGGTGCAGGAATACCTAGGGGCAAGGTCAGACTTGGACACCTTTCCCACCGAAAATCCTCTGGGTTACTGGGTCTTGAGGATGGATCGCTGGCCAGAGTTTGCACAGTATGCAATTGAGCTACTGGCCTGTCCTGCATCCAGCATTCTTTCAAAACGCAGCTGGAGGCTTTGTAACCAATCACAGGGTGCGCCTGTCCACCGACTCTGTTGAACGACTGACCTTCATAAAGATGAATCAGTCTTGGATTACCACCAGCTACCAAGCACCTGAAGCTGATGTAACCGAATAATTTGCTGATGCTGAGTGACTATCCTGTTATGCTGATTGACTATCCTCTTCCTCCTCAATAATCCTACTGAAAGTTTGGAAGAACATTTTTGGTTCTGGGCACTGCCACCAGTGGCTAAGGCCCAATTTTTCAGCCCCTGTTTAACAGGGGCATGTAATTAAAATTTTTGATGCAATACTTTGCAGCAGGGCTCATTCCTGCACTCAAACTAGAGTGTCTGTGAGGGGTTACAGTGTCATGGCACCAGCACCAGTGCCTAAGGCCCAATTTTTGAGCCCCTGTTTAACAGTGGCATGTAATTACAATTTTTGATACAATATTTTGCAGGACGGTTCATTGCTGCGCCCAACTACAATATTTGTGAGTGGTTGCAGTGTCGTGGCACCAGCACCAGTGCCTAAGGCCCAATTTTTCAGCCCCTGTTTAACAGGTGCATGTAATTACAATAATATAATATTTCACAGTAGGGCCCGTTCCAGCGCCCAATGAGAGTAACTGTGAGGACTTAAAGTGTTGTGGCACCAGCGCTACTACCACCACCACAACCACCAAAGGCCCTATTTTTCTACCACTGTTCAACAATGGCATGTAATTACAATTCTTGATATAATTGTTCACAACAGGACTCTCCAGCGCCTACCAAGCGTCACTTTGAGGGCTTGCAGTGTTGTGGCAACACCAACACCTTAGGCGCAAATTTCTGCAGCGCATATAGGGCAGGCCCCTACTTTCAAACATCCAACTTACAAGTGTCCCCTACTTATGTTTCAGGGGTGATAACCCTTCCCTATGTTTTCAAATAAGCTTAAAATAAATTTTTTGACTGGAGCTACACTTTAAAAATGTATCAGTTCAAAATTACAAACAGATAATATTTAACAACAAACCTACACAGTACCTGTCTTGTTTGCACCACCCATATACTGCTGTTCATAGTATATAGGGCCTGGGGGGGGCGTGGCTTGCCGGCTCGTGCGGATGGCTGCCTAATACCTCAGCTCCGCAGAACACCAGCCTCAGCGACCTACACAGCGGCACAAGATAAGGGAAAAACATCTCCCCAGCAGCCTGACAGTCCCTTCACACTCAGCGGCCATGCTTAAACGAAGGAAGGGAACGTCTCTCCCCAGAAAGCTGACGGATTACTTCTCCTCACCTGACATACAGGACGGCCAAAATGGCGCCGGCGGCGGCCGAGAATCACAAGCGCGGTCCTCCTCCTCACAGCAGCACCGGAGCTCCCTGCCGCCTTCGGGACCTCATCATATGCCTGTCACACAGGGTGAGTGCTCTCCTCCTAACTCGCCCACCACATCCAGCCCTGCAAAGTCCAGGCTCAGAACGGAAGAGCCTTTACAGCCTCCCTCAGCTCCCAGCTTGTTCTCCCTCCCCCCACCGCAACAAGCTTCTGTCCTAGATACCTTTCCTGCCTCAGACCAGCCACTGTCTGAAAACTCTATGAAGAGTATGCTGCTCTCACTGAGACAAACATTGTATTCTGACTTATCCTCTGCGGTCTCATCCCTGTCACTTGTAGTGCATCAGCATGATAATGCTATTACTCATTTAGAAGCTAAAATGGGGGATGTGCTTTCTGCACACAATGAATTGGTTGATGGCTTTGCAGATCACGAAGATGAACTCAAATTAATCAATCTAAAAATCGCAGATTTGGAAGATCGTTCCAGACGGAACAATATTAAATTCCGCAATGTCCCCGAATTGGTTCAACAAGCTGAGCTTACGCAATTTATACAAGCTTTGATGCGGGCCCTTTTACCTGATCTGACAACCCGAGATCTGGAAATTGATAGGGCACACAGACTCCCTAAGCCTTCTCATCTCCCTAACTCTACTCCTAGAGATGTATTGGCTCGCATACATTTTTTTTCTGTCAAGGAAAGAGTCCTAAGCGCTGCCAAACGAGCAGCAAGTCTTCCAGACCCTTTTACTGGCATTGCACTCTATGCTGATCTATCCAAAGCAACGATGGACAATCGTAGACAGCTGGCGACAATAACTAAAGCGCTTCGAAATCATAACATACCCTATAAATGGGGTTTTCCTACTAAACTTCTTATTACACACCAAAACAAGACCCATGCAGTGCGCACTCTCCCTATGGGGCTCTCACTCCTGAGACAATGGCACATCATCCCAGAAGACGTACCAAACCCTCCTGCTCACATGCCGACCCTCATGGATACTGGAGGAGACCCTTCTAATGGCCATCAGTCGTAATCCTCACCCTTATCTTCAAACGCATTATGGCTGGCTAACTGCAGAGTCATTACCCAGCACTTGCCTGCCTGTTCAGAGATCCCTGTCCCACGTTGTGGACGCAAGATCTCTTTCCCCCACTGTATTTTTGCAGTAGTGTCTGCACATTGAGCTCAGGCCCTTTTTGTTACTGAGCTCTCCTTTTTTACCCACTGTCCTCCACCCAAACCCAGCATCAGTTACTCCTCTCTTACTTCTCCAAATAGTTACACCGGGAGATATACTTTAAAATCTACGCCGATCTTGCCTTTGGAGCTGGACTTGTAACTAAACACGCGTTTATTGCCACTCACCCCCCTCTACTGACACCCGCGCCTCTCTCCATTCCGGAAAATGTCTTTTAAAATAGTCTCTGTTAATGCTAGAGGTTTAAACTCCCCACAGAAAAGATCTGCACTTTTCAGAGAGGCTAACAGCCAACAAGCCGACATTCTCATAGTGCAAGAGACTCATTTTGCTGCTGCAAAAACTCCCAGATTTACTCTAAAAAATTACGACCAGGTTTTCCTAGCCTCAGGGCCGAAGAAGAAAAATGGAGTCGTCACTGCCATACGGAACTCTATACAATTTACTCTTCATCACTCAGTTGTCGATCCCCATGGCCGATATTTGATCCTCATTTGTGACATTAACCAAATTACCTACACCCTGATCAACGTATATGGTCTGAATACTCGTCAGTTACAATTCCACAAACTTCTTTACAAAAAAATCACACAAATCCGCAGAGGGAGGCTCCTCATGGGAGGAGACTTCAACATAATTGGTGACTCTACTTTGGACACTACCTCTACATCAAAGACTCAACGTTCTGTTCTGAACCCCTTTCTTCAAATGAATGACCTTTACGATCCTTGGAGATGCCATCACAGCTCCGAAAGAGACTTCTCATACTTCTCCTCTTCTCAACTTTCATACTCCAGAATTGACTTTTTTATTGTTGACAAACTCACCCTTCAAGATGTGACGAAATCTGAAATTGGCAATATCACGTGGACAGACCACGCGCCTGTCTCCATTACTGTGGGAAACTGTAGACTTAACACCAATAGACTGTGGAGACTTGACTCATCCCTCCTCTCAGACCCTAAAATTATTCAACGACTCTCTAATGAACACCAAATGTATTTTCAGATCAATAACCAACCGGACACAGATAAGTTTGTACTTTGGTCAGCCTATAAAGCATACATGCGCGGCATATTAATTAAGTTACATAGTAATATTAAACGCCAGAGGTCTAAGCAAGTTGATGAGGTCCTCCTTCAAATTAATCTTTTGGAAAACCGGAATAAAAAACACCCCTCCCAGAAATTTGCTACCGAGCTTTACGAACAACGACAAAAACTCTGTTCTCTTTTACTCTTTAAGTTTGAGAACAACCTTAAACTTACCAAAGCCAAATATTATGCCTTAGGCAATAAAGCTGGAGCTCTACTAGTCCGACAAGTTAAAGCTCAACGCCTTAAAAGTAAGATAATAACCCTTCAGCACCCCACCTCCAAACAACTTCTGACAAACCCACAGGATATCTCTAATGCCTTTAGCGACTATTACTCTTCTCTTTACAACCTATCCAGTGATGTCAATACCCCCCAACCGACTGACCAAAATATTCACAATTTTCTATCCTCTATTGATCTCCCATCTATAAATCACGTCCAATTAGAGGAACTCTCTCGACCATTCTCTACTGCTGAAATTTTGAAAGCCATTCACTCACTACCGCTTCACAAATCTCCGGGAGAGGATGGCTACACCAATGAATTCTATAAATCATTTGCCTCAAATATTGCCCCCCATCTTACGGACCTCTTCAACTCTGCTGCCACCTCTGGTTCTCTACCAGTAGATATGTTGCGCTCTATTATTACCACTATCCCTAAACCATAAAAAGATCCCACCTCCACCACTAATTACAGACCCATATCTCTCCTTAACACTGACGTAAAAGTATTTGCCAAGGTTATAGCCTCAAGACTGTTAGAATTTCTTCCCTCCCTTGTACATCCAGATCAAGTTGGTTTTATGCCAGACAGACAAGCCCCAGACGCCACTAGAAGAGTTCTTAACTTGATTCACCGGATTGCCCAATCGCGAACGCCTTCTCTGCTGCTATCGTTGGACGCAGAGAAGGCGTTTGACAGGGTACATTGGGGATTCCTGAAAGAAGTATTGTCCAAATTCGGCATCACAGGCTGGTTTCAAACGGCCATTCTCTCACTGTACTCAAACCCTTCAGCCAGAGTTTTGACCAATGGCACACTATCTAAACCCTTTGAGATCTCTAATGGCACCCGCCAAGGATGTCCGCTCTCCCCTCTCATTTTTGCCCTAATAATGGAACCCCTTGCGGCTAAAATCAGGGAGGACAAGCGAGTCTCAGGAATTATGCATAACGACATGGAACATAAAATCAGCCTCTTTGCTGATGATGTCATTTTAATGATCACAAACCCGACCATCTCCATGCCTGCGCTCCAGGACATCATCGATCAATTTAGCTCTGCCTCCTTTTACAAACTTAACTCCTCTAAATCTCTAATCCTTCCACTTAACCTATCACGTAGGCAACAATCTCTCCTAGAGAGTACTCTCCCCTACTCTTGGTCAAACAATTCCCTTCCGTATCTTGGAATAAATCTAGCCCCATCTATATCCCAACTTTATGATCTCAATTATCGTTCCTTCCAAAAACGACTGCCCCAACTATTAAATCAGCTTCGTACCTCAGGCCTCTCGAAACTAGGTCGCATCGCGTCTTTTAAAATGCTAATTCTACCCAAACTACTCTATCTTTTCCGGACAGTAATCATGCCAATCCCCCACTCATTCTTTGCCTCCATACAAACACAACTTTCCAGATTTGTGTGGGAAACTAAACCACCCAGGTGCGCTCAATATATCTTAACTAGGCAACATAGAAAAGGGGGGACCAACCTTCCCCATATTCAGAACTACTATCATGCTTCCATTCTAGACCAACTCTACTACTGGTGGCATCCTAACCCCAATAAGGCCTGGTCTATCTTAGAATCCTTGTCCTTCCGCCCAAACTCACTAAATGAATTACTTCTCGCTACATCAGCAGGCTTTCCTCCCACTTCGAAATTTAAATCACCATCAATAACGGCCTCTTTAACAATCTGGAAGAAATTCACACAGATGACAATTTCAGACCAACCCTATCTTACATTGCAAACCCCTCTCCGATCACTAATGTCACAAATACCAGACTTAAATCTTCGAAACTGGACGATGCAAAAAATAACTACCCTTTCAGATCTTTATAACGCTAACCACACTCTGAAAACCTTTGATAACCTACAAACTGAATTTGGCCTCCCTCCCACAGAAACCTTCACGTACATGAGGATCTCGCACCTTCTCCAACAATTTAAAATTTCTACGACGTCAATTATTCCGGAGACCATACACAAATTTTACACTAGCTCGACATGTCCTAATCATGGTATATCGGTCATATACTCTATTCTATATAGGGCCTGGGGGCCCCACGCCTTTCCTTTTTTTATTTGGGTATGGGGTTTTCCTTAATATCCATACAAGACCCAAAGGGGCTGGTAATGGGCAGGGGGGGCTACCCATGCCAATTTTCTAGAAGCATTTTTAAATGACTTTTTTTCCGTTATATATGTCATTCTGTGCAGGGACTGTTCTAAACACGGGAAACACGTGCCACTTCACAGGCATACTATAGACACCCCCCAGGCACGATATTTAAAAGAATATTATACTTTTTTTTCACTTTAAGCGTCATTAAAATCAGTGTTCCCAAAAAAAACACAGTTTTTAAAACTTTTTTTTGCATTGACCCATGTCCCCTGAGGAACCGGGCCCTCAAACCCTTTTTAGGACAATAACTTGCATATTAGCCTTTGAAATTAGCACTTTTGATTTTGAACTTTTGAGTCCCATAGACTTTAATGGGGTTCTAAAGTTTGCACACATTTTCTGTCCCTTCCCAGGTTCTGGTGCGAACCAAACCGGGGGATATTCGGCTCATCCCTAGTGTTGTGTTGATCAACTCACATAGGTATTCTCTCCTCGGTGCCGGAGCGAAATAGACCATCATGAGGAGAGATTACATCACTTCAGCTGCTCCTGTTTATATTACAGGAGCAGAGGAAGCTTTCCATTCGTCAGGAGCGATCTTGAGGGGGTGGCCATGAAGCAATGCCCTCATCACTGATCGCTACTGAATGGATTCCGACCGCTGCAGGCATGGGGGGGGCCCGATCGGACGTGCAGGAATGCCAATATGCCTGCTCGTGTCATTCTGCCGAAGTACATCATCGTGCGGCAGTCGGCAACTGGTTAACGGACTCTGGAGACCAACTCTGTGTGTTCTTTCTGGTCATACCAGTCAGGGGCTTGACCAGAGACAAGAAATTACAAATAAACTTCCTCTAATAGTTGGCAAAGCCCAGAAAATGCTGCAGAGGACGTAAACCCTTGGGCCAGGGCCACTGTATGACCACTGAAAGTTTTTCTGGGTGCGAAAAACCAGCAGGGGAAATTATATAACCCGGGAATTTAACCTGTTCACGATCACAATTCGCACTTCTCCAATTTACAAAAGAGATTGTTCTCTCTTAGTTTCTGAAGCACATGACAGACATCTGTGTGGTGGCTCTCCAGGGACTTGGAAAATATAAAGATATCGTCGAGATAAACCACCACACATAACTGCAACAAATCTCGGAGGACATTGTTAATTCCTGGAAAACTGCCGGGGCGTTACAAAGGCCAAAAGGCATTACAAGGTACTCACAATGGGCTGTTCTGGTATTAAATGCAGTTTTTCACTCGTCGCCCTCCTTAATTCTCACGAGATTGTATGTCCCTCTCAAATCAAGCTTCACAAAAACCATTGGTCCCTTGAGGTGGTCAAATTACTCCATAATCAGTGGAATCGGATAGGCATTCTTAATCGTGAAAAGATTGAGACCCCTATAATTAATAAAGGGTCTCAGTTCACCACTCTTTTTCTTCACAAAGAAGAAACCATCACCAGCAGGGGATGAGGATTTGAGGATGAAAACTCGAGAAAGTGCGTCTGCAACATACTCCTCCTTGGCCTTATCCTCCAAGACCGACAAAGGGTAAGCTCGGCCATGAGGGGGTATGGCACCAGGTGGAAGGTCAATTGCACAATCATACGACCAGTGTGGAGGCAAACTACCGGCTTGATCTTTGTCAAAGACATTGCTAAAATTGGGGTACTCCTTCAGCAGGGAGGAGAGTGAAGAGGTGAACAGGACCTTGGCTACCTTCTGGAAGCATGTCTTACTGTATTGTGGCAACCAGGAGAGACCCTCAACTCGGAGCCAATCAAAAGAGGGGTTGTGCCTCCGTAACCAAGGATAACCAATAACTAGCGGAAACCTCGGTGAGGAGATAACTTGGTATTGGTTTATCTCATGGTGAAGAGCCCAAATGACCATGAACAACGGAACAGTCTCATAAGTCACATGGGCAGACTGTAGAGGTTCAATGGCAAGTGGATTGTCACGAAGCTGTAGCAGAATTGAGTGCTTTGATCCAAAGGCTGTATCAATGAACAGACCTGCAGCCTTAGAATCGATTAGAGCCTGTATCTCAATGGATGAATCAGCCCAAGAAAGGGCAACCAAAACCAGGGGCTTGTCCTGGATAACGGATGAAATAACACCACCTAAGGTCTTTCCGTGACAGAACCTCAAGGTTAGGGCATTCCCTGGATGGGTAGGACAAGACTTCAAAAAGTGACCTGTCTGGTCACAATAAAGGCACAATCTCTCCCTCCTCCTAAAGGAGCTCTCATTGCAGAGAGACGCATGAATCTGAAGAGCATGGGTTCATCTTCACAGAGCAACTCGGTACCAGGGGGCATGGGAGGTGAGGGAGGCAAGGGTGGGACTGTAAAGCTCGGAGACAAATGTACAGGAGGCTTCTGCAAGCGCTCCATAAAAGAGAGTCTTTCTCTGAATCTGGAGATAATGAGGATGGCAAACGTGATAAACTTCTCCAGCTAAACTTCTCCAGCTCATCCTTGATGGTATCCAAGGGACCATGAGAAAAATCATCTATAAGGGCCTCATTGTTCCAATCAACCTCTGCTGCCAGAGTTCAATGGCGTAATCGGCAACAGTTCTTGTACTCTGTTTGATGGACATGAGGCACTTGGCAGCAAAAGAGGAGCGTGCAGGAACATCAAATACTCTTTTAAAAGAAGCCACAAACTTAGGGTAACTCAAGACAACAGGCTTTTGCGTCTCCCATAGAGGGTTTGCCCTGACCAAGGCTCTCTCAAAAAGCAAAGATATCACAAAACCTACTTTGCTTCTGTCTGTGGGAAATACCTAGGGGCAGCATCTCAAAGTACATCTCAACCTGCTTGACATACCCTCTGCATTGGACTGGATCACCCCAAAATTGCTGGGGAAGTGGAGCGTAACCAGACATACCTCTTACAGAGTAATACTCGAGGCAGGTGCCTGCACAGGGACTGGAGAAGCAGCAGGGTTGGCCTGCAACACAGGTTGTACTGGCGCAGCCACAGTAGGAGATTCCAAGTGAGCTGTGTGACTCAGGAGCGTTTGTAATGCCATGGCAAACTGATCCATGAGATGATCCTGCTCATCCAATCTTGAAAAAATATTACCAACAAGTGGATTGACTGCATTTTCTGAATTCATGGCCTTCGCCTACTGTCAGAAACCATGAATCAGACCGAGACAGAAGTACAGTTAAATCCCACTTGTTTAATAATAATAAAAAATGATAAACAGCGAAAACGTAGTAAAAACATAGCCAGAGTACAGGAACCAGAACAGATAGTCACACAAGCCAAAATGTCAGGGAGCCAGAGATGAGCGTAGTAGAAGAGCAAACAGGATCTGGAGCCAGAAGGAATGTCAGCCAAACAAGTATTTAACAGGATCACAGAAGAGCGTCTCTAGAGATTTGATCAAGGCAATGGCAGAGATCATCTGGGCTGGACAGCTTAAGTAAACAGGACTGACGAGCAGGATATCGTCAACACACCGACATGACCGGGATGCACCTCGACTTTTACACGTTTCATTTTACAATGTCATCAGGAGGTGCCCCTTTTTTTGGGCTTTTTTAACATTGTTCCAATAAAACATTGTATTTTTAGACTTATATTCTATTGATTTGGTTACATTTGGTTTCATTTGGATACTTTATTTGGTATCAGAAAATCCCTACATTGGTGTTCAGGAACATTATATTAAGGTATAGTAGGTAGGCTATTTTCAAGGTGAACTTACTTTTGTGGGAAGGGGTGGGGTGCCAATACAACAGGTAAATAAAATGGTTCTATAAAACTGGCACTGTGTTCTTTTATGTCAGCATTCTCTCACATTTTCACATATGAAGTGAGATGTGGAAACATGGAAACAGTATTTGTAGCACTGAGAGTATTAAAATAATAATATTAATAATACCTCTCAACTCAGGAAGTCCATAAACAGTTAGTTTGCGGCTTAGCTGAAGCAGTCACTTTAAATATCCATTCATCCATTCATGTGCAGGGGAAACTGCATGTGTTTTTGTAGGCAGCTACCTATTTTATGTTGTAATTTTAGTGTGTTTGCCACTGTTATTGTAATTTTGGGTATTGTGTCACTTTAAATGTTCTGGCTGATCACTGCAGGGGTGGGGTCATTTTTGACACATTTCCCCTGCAGGTATGTAATTTCCCTTTTGAAGGGCCTAAAGGTAGGGGTGCTGATCTCGTGAGAGAAAGTCCAATTGGAATAGATATGTGAGAATCATCTGCTATGATGTGATTGCTCTTCTTTATTATTTCTCCCTCCAATGGGCCTGTTCTTCAGGGATCCACATTCTATGGACTTTTATGGCTATGGACTTTATCCAACCTAGATATGGTCTGCACTAAATTCTCCATGCAACTTTCCCAATTTAACCACTTGAGACAAAGTATCCATTCAGCAGCACAGCCATTCAACCTCAACTAAATTGTATATCATTTTGTTTTGCAATTGTCAACACATTTATGGGAAGAATATGTATATGATGATGTAAGCCTCAAGTTTATTAGTAAAGGAACTTTATTTAGGTGAAGAAGTTGTCTATGTCTATTACTAGGAGAAATGCTCCAACTAGTGTAACCTTGGTGCATCAAAAGAATAATAATTTGGGGGGGGGGGGCAGGAGGGTCCGCAAAAGCACACCAACCTTTTCAGTCAGGCTGGAAGACCCGCTGGACAAAATGCGCTAGCACGTGGCTATCCTCCTCACAGCGATGGCCCAACTCAGGCAGCACAATTCCCTACAACAGGCTAGCCCATTGTGGACACTACACTAAAGGAGATGCTTGTCTCTCTGAGAAGAACACTGCATAGAGACATGCTCTCCTTTGTCCATAAAGTACAGGCAGAGGTTAGTGACCTGGGAGACAGAGTCAACCACGTTGCAACAAAGTTGGGGGAGTTTACTGTGGCGCATAATGAGCTGGTGGATGCCCATGGTGACACTAAGAATTTGGTGCACCAGCTACAATAAAAAAAAATTGCTGATTAAGAGGATAGATCATGGAGGAACAGCCTCAAATTGAGAGATATTGTAGAAACTGTTACCACTGGAGACTTAAAGCAATATGTTCAACAAATGATCACCACCTTACTACCTGACATAAACCCTCAGGAAACCATCACAGATAGGATCCATACGTTGCCTAAACCACCCCATCTTTTAGAACACATCCGAAGAGTCGTAATTGTGTGGATAATTTTTTTCCATACGAAGGAGAAGATACTACAATTCTCTGTTTCAATGTGTTTATTGAGATTTGCGATAAAGGCACATAAAGTAACAATACAGAGATTAGTTCATAACAAAGGCCAACATGGACAATTGAGGAGGACATATACATGGAGATATACAGTCAACATTATAAGCTTGAAATGAACGGAGTGTAAACTGTTATATATACCTCAGTAAATGTACATAAGACATCCCTATAGAAAAATTGCAATATAATATTATTGACCCAGGGAATCCAGGGAAAGTGGTGGAGCTTACCTCAGACCCCCACAGCCCCAGCAGGCCCTGCAGGCCACCCCAAAGGGATCATGCTCTGACCCACATGGCTCATTCGGGGACGACCAGGTGTCCCGAATCGCACCCCCCTTCTACCAATACAGGAGTGGGATATATCACTATCCCCTATCTCCCTGTAGAGCATTTATTGCTTATGTTGGGATAACAATTTTTCCCATGGATATCTTCAATAATATATCAAGGTATTACTATATGGACTGGTAGTAAAATTTAATAATACCCTAATGTCCAAACTTGACAGTGCTAAGTGGGACAGGAAGAATAGAGGTGAGGATAAATCAGAAAGAGTAGCAGTAAAGGAAGGGGATAAGAGGATAAGGAGCAGGTGAGGCATCCAGTAGAGTGATATGGTAGAGAGTAGGGATGGCCGAACTGTTCGCCCGGCGGTCGGTTCGCGGCAAATTTTGCGTGTTCGCGATTCACCCGATCGGCGGACTATTGCCGCTGTTCGCCAGGCGGACATATGTGTTTACAGTGTGAAAGAATTTTGACCCATGATGACACATCCATCATGGGGTACAGGACAGCCAATTGAGACATTTCAGCACATGGACAATTGGACATTCCCCCTACCTTATAAATAGACCTGATCTGGCGGCCATTTTACATTATGTCTTATGTCAGTTTAGGGACAGGACTCTGTGTGGAGCAGGGAGAGACTGTAGTGACACAAATTGCTAGCTATTAGGTCCACAAAAGTCCTTTTACAAACTGATATAGGTGTAGTTCAGTATACAGGGGTTCAGTGCACTGCTGTGCTGGTGATTGCAGCAGCCTGTCTTTTGTCAGTGTAGGGACAGGATGCTATATGCAGCAGGGACAGTGAGTTTAATCACTAGCTAGCTATTACTATTAGGTCCACAAAGGTCCTTTTAAGGACTTGTATAGGTTCACAGTATATAGGGATCTGGTGCACTGCTGTGCTGGTGATTGCTGAGTGCACTGCTGACTGATTCTGCAGCTGTCTTTTGTCAGTGTAGGGACAGGACGCTGTGTGGAGCAGGGGCAGTCAGTTTAATCACTAGCTATTACTATTAGGTCCACAAAGGTCCTTTTAAGGACTGGTATAGGTGTACAGTATATAAGGTTGTACAAGTATAATATACTTTCTTCCAAATATAGAAAGAATATTATACTTGACTGCTGACCGATTCTGCAGCTGTCTTTTATCAGTGTAGGGACTGAGGGACAGTCTGCAAATCACTAGCTACTAGGTCCACAAAGGTCCTTTTAAGGACTGGTATAGGTGTACAATATATAGGGTGCTGGTGCATTTCTGTGCTGGTGATTGCTGCCCTATTCTGCAGCAGTCCTTTATCAGTGTAGGGACTGAGGGACAGTCTGCGAATCACTAGCTACTAAGTCCACAAAGGTCTTTGTAAGGACTGGTATAGGTGTACAATATATAGGGTTGTGGTGCACTGCTGCTGCCCTATTCTGCAGCAGTCTTTTATCAGTGTAGGGACTGAGGGACAGTCTGAAAATCTCTAGCTACTAGATCCACAAAGGTCCTTGTAAGGACTGATATAGGTGTACAATATATAGGGTGCTGGTGCAGGGCTGTGCTGCAGATTACTGCCCTATTCTGCAGCAGTCCTTTATCAGTGTAGTGACTGAGGGACAGTCTGCAAATCACTAGCTACTAGGTCCACAAAGGTCCTTGTAAGGACTGGTATAGGTGTACAATATATAGGGTTGTGGTGCACTGCTGCTGACTGCTGCCCTATTCTGCAGCAGTCTTTTATCAGTGTAGGGACTGAGGGACAGTCTGAAAATCACTAGCTAATAGGTCCACAAAGGTCCTTGTAAGGACTGGTATAGGTGTACAATATATAGGGTGCTGGTGCAGGGCTGCTGACTGCTGCCCTATTCTGCAGCAGTCTTTTATCAGTGTAGGGACTGAGGGACAGTCTGCAAATCACTAGCTACTAGGTCCACAAAGGTCCTTTTAAGGACTGGTATAGGTGTACAATATATAGGGTGCTTGTGCAGGGCTGTGCTGCAGATTACTGCCCTATTCTGCAACAGTCCTTTATCAGTGTAGGGACTGAGGGACAGTTTGCAAATCACTAGCTACTAGGTCCACAAAGGTCCTTGTAAGGACTGGTATAGATGTACAAAATATAGGGTTGTGGTGCACTGCTGATGACTGCTGTCCTATTCTGCAGCAGTCTTTTGTCAGTGTAGGGACTGAGGGACAGTCTGCAAATCACTAGCTATTAGGTCCAAAAAGATCCTTGTAAGGACTGGTATAGGTGTACTATTTGGTGTGCAGTATATAGGTGTCTAATACACGTATAAAATACTTGCACATATAGAAAGCATAGTACAATGCATTTCCACTGTGCAGCATTGTGACTGCACAATAAAAAAAAAAGTATTATAGCTGGTGTGAGAGACCAAGGGCCCCCAAAAATGACAGATTGAAGCGGGGTGTTATATACCTTCTTCCACATACATACTGCACTTCTCTAGAGACTTTTGTCACAGGGTCATTTAAAAAATGACAGGCAGAGGAAGATGCAAGGAGCAACAGGCTTGAGCCAAAGTGGCAAATTGCAGAAGGTGCGTGCGATTACGTCAAATGATGCACCAGACTTGGTTGAGTGACTCACTCAACTATACTCTTCTGCACCCTCCTCACCCTCTCGATCTGCACCCTCTTCTTCACTCTCTGCTGTGTGCACCCCCAAAGACCCTACCACCAACACCACCACCACCACCATATACCTTCCGCTTGAGTCACAGGAATTATTTTCCGATCCATATCAAGACATTTCCGATGCGCAGCCACTCTTGGCATTGGATCAGGAAGAGGAGGTAGCAACAACCGCCACTCAGCAGTCTCACGACAGTACCCAGATCAGCCCAAGGAGGAGGTTGGTCCCCTCTGCCTACTCTGAGATCTCTAATTATAGCGGTGGGGAAGGTGATGTCGATGATGACATGTCTAGTGATGTCACGTGGGTGCCCACAAGAGAGGAAGAGGAGGAAAGTTCAGAGGGAGATATGGACCAGCAGATAGGGAGGAGAAGCAGGAAGAACTTACATTGCACAGGAGGGACAAATCAGACTGCTAATGTATCAGGAGCGAGGCATCAACCATGTACGGTCACATCTGGCACTCCCAAGATGCCGACACATGGCTCCGCAGTGTGGGCTTTTTTTAATGTGTCCGCTGCTGACAATAGTGTTGCCATCTTCAGCCTTTGCAGTCAACGCATAAGTCGCGGTAAGCCCAACACTCACCTAGGGACGAAAGCCTTAAGAAGGCACATGAGCTGCAATCACCGAGCCCAGTGGGAGCAACGGAACACACAAAGCCACACTCCAGGCTCTCACCGTCCAGCCTCGTCTTCTACTTCTCCTTCTCCTCTGTCCTCACAATTGTCCTCCACTCCACCTTCCATCACGCTGTCCTCACGCTTTTCTGCAAAAAGGCAGGCTTCCGTGGGCCAAATGTTTTAGCGTAAAAAAATGATAACGCTGGATAACCCTCTTGCCCAGCGGTTGACGGCTGGCTTATCAGAACTGATAGCCCGCCAACTACTGCCATATAAACTGGTGGACTCGGAGGCCTTTTCGAAAATTTGTGGCCATTGGAACACCACAATGGAAGGTCCCAGGGAGGAAGTATTTCTCACAGAAGGGCATCCCAGAGCTATATGGCCTTGTTCAGCGGCAAGTGAATGTATCTCTGGCACAAAGTGTCTCCCCCATGTGCATTGGGCTGTCCGCCCACGTTCTCCTGTCATTGCTCCTTTCTCTCCCCGCCCGGCCTCTCCACGTGGCTTTTCTCCCGTTGTGGGGGAAGGGGGGTCGGCTGGCTCCGGCTCCTCTCTCCCAATTGTACCTTTTGCTCCGCCCGCCGATTCTCCTGGTGAGGGGAGAGGGAGGTAGTCGGCCGCCCCCGGCTCCCCTTCTCCCCTTGCAGGTACGGAGCGCCCGCCGTTTCTCCTCGTGGGGGGGAAGGGGAGGTGATCGCCGTGCCGGCTCCCCCTCCCCCCTCACATATGCAGAGCACCCGCCGATTCTCCTGATGGGGGGAGGGGAAGGTGATCGGCCACCGCCGGCTCCCCCTTCTCATGTGCAGAATGCCAGCCGATTGGCGGGGGCGTTTTCGTCCGGCCATCCTTCATACTCCATTCATAGCTCTGTGCGGCGTGCAGCCCGTCCGCTTTTTCCCGACGTTCATGCCGGGGGAGAGCGGGGAGGCGTTCTTCAGGCAAATATCAATTTCAATGTGGAAGACCTAGAGTGGAGTAATTTTTGTCCTACTCAATTTTTGTCCTACTCAGCGAACGCCTTTGCCTGGCTCTGTTTTTATATATGTGCCACATTCTGCATTGAAGTTAAGCTCGCAGCAGGAATTCAATGAGGAACAATTTGTGCAACTCAGGAAACAGACACGTTAGCTTTCTCCTAGCAGCGCATTTAGCATTTAATCAGAGACGTTGCATGTTCCTATATTGAGAGAAAAATCAACACATTGTCAGCATTGCATTTAGTATGAAGACTCTGCGGTGGCAGCATGTGACTAAAAATGTGTGATAGATGGAAGGAAACAAGCTTAGCATTCTCTCAGCATGCTTGCCTGGTGGGGGGGCTGTCTGTCCGGCAATCCATGCATCCATCCAGCCTACTATCTTCCCAGCTCCACCTGCCCAGCGTGCTCGCCTGATGGTGGGGCTGGCTGTCCGTCGATCATTCCATCCATCTCACAATCTTCCCAGCTCCACCTGGCCAGCGGGCACGCCTGGTGGGGGGGGTGGTCGCCCACCGACCCGCTCCTCTCCTCATGTATGTCTGGCTCATGAGGGGGTGTAGGCTGTCCGTTTTTTCTCCCGATGCTCGCAGGGGGGTGGGCAGTCTCCCGCCAGTCGCTCTTTTTCTTCCTCATAACTGGCATCTCTGTAGTGGTATGAGTGGTTATCTGACCACCCACAGCGGCCATGGCAAAGGCCAGTTTTGTTGCTTGTACTTGTTACTGTTTTGGTCAGTGTTGACATCGCAGCCAGCGTTCTGTCCAGCATCTGTCTTAGCGTTCTGTTCAGCGTCTGTCATAGCGTTTCTGTCCAGCACTTCTCGTCACAGCGTTTCTGTCCAGCATTTCTCCTCACAGCGTTTCTGTCCAGCATTTCTCGTCACAGCGTTTCTGTCCAGCATTTCTCGTCATAGCATTTCTGTCCAGCATTTCTAGTCATAGCGTTTCTGTCCAGCATTTCTCGTCATAGCGTTTCAGTCCAGCATTTCTTGTCATAGCGTTTCTGTCCAGCTTTCTACGTCGTAGCGTTCTGTCCAGCATTTCGGTCATAGCGTTCTGCCCAGCATTTCTGTCATATCGTTCTGTCCAGCATTTCAGTCATATAGTTGCTGTCCAGCATTTCCGTCATAGCGTTCCGTCCAGCATTTTCATCATAGCGTTTCAGGCCCGGCATGTCTGTCATAGCGTTTCTGCCCCTGGATTTCTGTCATAGCGTTTCTGCCCCTGGATTTCTGTCATAGCGTTTCTGCCCCTGGATTTCTGTCATAGCGTTTCGCCCCAGGACTTCTGTCATAGCGTTCTGCCCCAGGACTTCTGTCATAGCGTTCTGCCCCAGGTCTTCTGTCATAGCGTTCTGCTCCAGGATTTCTGTCATAGCGTTCTGCCCCAGGACTTCTGTCATAGTGTTCTGCCCCAGGACTTCTGTCATAGTGTTCTGCCCCAGGACTTATCACAGCGTTCTGCCCCTAGATTTCTGTCAGTGTTTCACCCCAGGATTTCTGTCACAGTAGTCCGCCCCAGCATTTTCTGTCACAGGGGTCCTCCTCAGCATGCTTCCCAGCTTTTCTGTCATAGCGTTATGCCCAAGATTTTCTGTTTTTGCGTCTCTACCCCAGTGTTTCTGTCATAGTGTTCTGCGCCAGCTTTTTCTGGCTCAGCGTTCAGTCTCAGTGTTCTGGCTCGGTATTCAGCCTTAGCTTTTCGGTCGTAGCATTTCTGCCTCAAGATTTCTGTCTTTGCGTTTCTGTCTCAGCATTCAGTCTCAGCGTGTTTTCGGGCATTGCATTTCTGGCCAGGATTCTGCTGTTGTGTTGCTGTCTCAGTTTTTCTGTTATAGCATTTCTGCCCCAGGTTTTCTGGCATTGCATTTATGCCTCAGCGTTTCAGTCTTGGTTGTTGCTGTCATTGCGTTTCTGCCCCTGGTTCTGTCACTACGTTTCTGCATCAGCATTAAGTTTCAGCCTTTTCTGTCATGGTGTTTTCATCATGGCATGTTGTGTTTCTGTCTCAGCGTTTCTGTCTCAGCGTTTCTGTCTCAACATTTCTGTCTCAGCGTTTCTGTCTCAGCGTTTCTGTCTTTATGTTGCTGCCAGCATGTCTATCATAGTATTTCAGCCTTGGTGTTCAGTCTCAGAGTTTCTCAGAGGGGCGTCGTTCACTCATGGCATACTCTGGTAGTCTTTTGTCTTTGTTGATTGTCATGTCCCATCGTGTCTGTGTCATGTTTCGTGCTTGGGTCAGGTAGCTGTCACATCTATAGATCCATACGGGCTGAGGTTTTCGTTTGTTAATTGATGGTTGTCCACAATCTTCTCGCCCGTATACCATACGTCATACGTTGCATGTTCATTCACCACATCTATACGACTACCCACCATGGCCTGTGGGTACACTAGCCCTGAGTTTTCAGTTAATTACTTGTCTCTGCGCTGCAGGTTACTCTGGCTCACTTACCACTTACATGTGGGTGGGGCGGTCCGTCCTTCAGGTTCTTTTACGCGCAGTGGTCTTGACTTTTCTGCTCATGTTTCATTCTTAGTTAGGTAGGGGGGTATTGTTGTTTTCATGTCTGGTTGTCTGTCATTTCTCTAGTTTGTGTTTCAGGTTGGGCTGTCTTGGCATCCATACCGATATCAACCATGCTTGCACTCACTTCCATCACCCCGGCCATTGTTGGGGGCTAGTTGATTGGTGCTGATGTAATTTCACCACTGGGCTCACCCCTGGGTCAGAAGCAATCGCACATTTTTATTCAGTTGATGTCCTGTTGTGTTGAGGCCCTGGTTACCGCCCAGGGATGTATAGTCTCTCTGAGAGTGTGTGTTAAGCCACGTCCCCGTGACGGTCCTTGGGTGGTAGGTTGGGCAGATGTCATAATGATTCTGGATTCCACTCTTGGCTCTGATCTTGTCTAAACTTATTGCCTGGAGTTCTATTTAGGGACATCGGTCCAGTCGTCTTTTCCAATTCCCAGCTTGTTCCAAGTGGGGGGGGGGGGGCTTGGGTATGTCTGTATCATGCCATGGGACTATTTCCCCGGGAGGGAGTCTGACCCTCCTTGGTTCAGGATTCTGATTCAGCTGTTAGGTTCAGGCTGTAGCATGACCCGATCGTATTGGGTGGGACCAGGGTCCTGTGTCCGGCATGGCTTCTCCATGTTTGACAATATTATTGCCATGGTGCATGGGCCTTATCCGCTTACTCCATCACATCCATCAGGTATCCATCATTTTGCACTCCTGCTAGTGGTTTTTTTGCCACTCACCCTCTTGGGGGGGGGGGGGGGGTGTATGTCTCTGGGCTATTTCACTGGTGTTCATTGAGGTATTTCGCCATCATTTGCAGTGGCTCCTCGGGCCAGGCCTTGTTCCTTTCCCCTCACGTATCCTCTCATTTCAAAGCAGTTCATTCTCGGGTTTGGGCATCAGGCTCAATTCAATCTTTCAGGGGATGTTCAGTTGGGTTCAGAGTAGTGTCGCAGGTTTGATAGGGGGTTCCTTCTCATCACAAAGTCAGGAGTCGTGTGTTCTTTTGCCACAGCGAATACTTTCCGGTTACTTGCTGGATACGTACTGTTGCTGTCCAGGAGCACACCTTTATCCATGATGGTTCATTACCTTCCCTTCTTCACCTAAATTTTGTGTCTTTTTGCCCTCTTTTCAGGCATACTGACCAGCTGGGCCAAGGCACACCGCAGGCCTTGGTTCTTAGGAGTATCGCTTGTCCCGCTTGAAGACTCTGACTACAAGTTAAAAGGCTGGCCGTAGGCAACGTGTCCGCTGCTGACAATAGTGTTGCCATCTTCAGCCTTTGCAGTTAACGCATAAGTCGCGGTAAGCCCAACACTCACCTAGGGACGAAAGCCTTAAGAAGGCACATGAGCTGCCATCACCGAGCCCAGTGGGAGCAACGGAACACACAAAGCCCCACTCCAGGCTCTCACCGTCCAGCCTCGTCTTCTACTTCTCCTTCTCCTGTGTCCTCACAAATGTCCTCCACTCCACCTTCCATCACGCCATCCTCACGTTTTTCTGCAAAAAGGCAGGCTTCCGTGCGCCAAATGTTCGAGTGTAAAAAAAATGATAACGCCGGATAACCCTCTTGCCCAGCGGTTGACGGCTGGCTTATCAGAACTGATAGCCCGCCAACTACTGCCATATAAACTGGTGGACTCGGAGGCCTTTCGAAAATTTGTGGCCATTGCAACACCACAATGGAAGGTCCCAGGGAGGAAGTATTTCTCACAGAAGGGCATCCCAGAGCTATATGGCCTTGTTCAGCGGCAAGTGAATGTATCTCTGGCACAAAGTGTCGGTGCCAAGATACATCTGACCACAGACACGTGGTCTAGCAAACACGAGCAGGGAAGGTATGTTGAAAGGCTGGCCGTAGGCCAGACTGTATTTGTAGGAGGAGCCTGAGAGGGCTATTTAAACCTCCTCCTTTGTCAGGGCCAGTGTTGTCAGGATTTCTGGGTTCCCTCCCACCCGTTCCCCAGTTTTTCATACATTCTCATAGTATTTTGTTCTTATTCTTACATTCAGGGTATGCCCACTTTTCAGGCATACTGACCAGCTAGGCCAAGGCACACCTCAGGCCTCGGTTCTTAGGAGTATCGCTTGTCCCGCTTGAAGACTCTGACTACAATCACTTTTACTGCCCACTGGGTGAACCTTCTGACGGCCGTCAAGCATGTAACCCGTGGCACCCATAAAGATTTGGTTTTACCGCCACGGATTGCATGCAGGCCTAGCTCTTCTTCTCCTCCTCCTACTCCATCCTCCTCCCTCTCCTCCTCGGCTGACTCCTCCTTTTCCACTGCTAGAATCTCTTCCACTGCTCTGCCCAAGCTCCCCAGAACCTATTCGACATGCCAGGTGAGACATTGCCATGCTGTGTCGCGTCTGTTGTGCCTGGAAGCCAAGAGCCACACTGGCCCTGCACTCCTTTCAGCTTTGCATTCACAGGCAGATCAGTGGCTAACACCGCTCAATTTGACAGTTGGTAAAGTGGTGTGTGACAACGGTGCCAATCTGCTTAGCGCATTGAAACAGGGCAAAATTACGCACGTGCCATGCATGGCACACGTCTTAAACTTGGTCGTGCAGCAATTCGTTGTCAAATACCTTGGGGTCCAGGACATCTTGCGGCAGGCAAGGAAAATCTCAGCCCATTTCAGAAGATCTTACACGGCCATGGCTCGCCTTGCTGACATTCAGAGGTGACACAATCTGGCAGTCAGACGTCTTATTTGCGATTGCCTGATGCGATGGAACTCAACCTTCTATATTTTATAAGGAGAGGAGAGAGATGGGACTTTGAGTGAAGCACACAGCAGTAAATGGATTGGTCAAGTGACTAAGAAAATAAAATTTATTTATATTTCACAAATCATACATTGTTTGCAAGTATTTTGGGCAACAGGCCTCTAAAAAATACTTGGGGTAACATGCCTCGTACAATATAAATCACAGTTCAATAAATAAACATGTATTGAGTAGTTTTGAGACCTTAGTAAGTAAATTAACCAAAAATTCAGATTATATAAAAACTTGATATTCCATGATTACAATAAAAAGAAGGCAATAATTCAAGGCTCTACACGTTTCACGGCACTATAGCCGCTCATCAGGAGCAGGTACCATGGAATAAATCTAAAAAAGAAAAATAGCAAAAAATAATAAAAGGAGAAATAATGAAAAAATGAGCTAAAAATGGGTGTTAACCCATATTGAAAGAAAAACTGTGCATCCAACTTACATTTGCATCCGCACACCGTCTGGGTGGCATCGAGTATCGCCAAAAAAAGACCGCAAGGTGAAGCCCCCAGGTAGCGCAGTAGACTGCATGGATGGTCGCAACCGCCAAATATATGCTTGATAGGCTGCATCAGCAGAAACATGCAGTTAACGTCTACCTGTATGAACTCTGCGGCAGAACAGGTTCTGGGAAGATGTTTTTTTTTTCACCGCGCCAGTGGCTGCTCATGCGCGACGCATGCAGACTTCTGCGGCCATTTGATGAGATCACTAAACTGGTCAGTCACAGCCATGGTGCCATCAGTGACATGGTACCGTATGCCTTCTTTATGGAGCGTGCATTGTGTTGTGTCATTGATCAAGCCGTGGAGGAGCAGGAGCAGGAAGATGTGGAAGTCGCAATGCTGGCTGGATGAATTTCCGGGGGGGCTACTCTATCTGAAACAAGTCAACAACAGGAGTCTGAAGAGGAGTCAGAGGAGGATGGTGCTGGGGCAGATGAGGAGGAGCAAGAAGGGCATGCTTTAAACCTTTTTGGGATCCCTGTTGTTGTACGTGAATGGGGAGAGGAGGACGACATTATCCTGGATGATGAGCAGGAGCCAGGCCACCACACCGCTTCCAGTTTAGTGCAAATGGGGGCCTTCAGGCGCCAGTGTTTTAAAAGGGACCCCGTATAAAAAGCATAAGGGTCAAGGACCAGTACTGGGTGGCAACGTACTTAGACCCCCGGTACAAACACAAAATGGCAGAAATGTTACCACCGTTACAGAGGGCTGTCAGAATGGAGCACTTCTAGGCCTTGCTTCGAGAAATGCTGCATTCTGCTTTTGCGTGCACTGGCAGAGGAGGAATTCCCACTCCCAGAGAAAAAGTTGCGGGTACCAATCCAACAGCGCCTGCAAGAAGAGGCCGGTTTAAAGATGTGTTGGTGACTTCTGATATGAGGTAATTCTTTCAGCCGACCTATTGACAGGTCTCATCCGGATCCAGCATCCGGGAACACCTAGACCAACAGGTGTCCGACTACATTGGGTTAACGGCCGATGGGACGCTCTGAGGAGTGATGAACCCCTGGACTACTGGGTGGCCAGGCTTGACCTCTGGCCAGAGCTTGCCCAATTTGCAATGGAACCGTTGGCTTGCCTCTCGTCCAGTGTCCTGTCCGAAAGGACGTTCATCGCAGCAGGGGGGATCGTGACCGATAAGTGTACTCGCCTAGCTCACGACAGTGTTGACTACCTCACATTTATAAAAATGAATGAGGCATGGCTCTCGGAAGAATTCAACACATGTGACCAGTAGACCATGTATATCTCTATAAACAATTTATTTAATCAAGCACACAGACCTTTTTTCTACATTTGGCTAACTTCCTTGTACAAAAAAAGCACACCGTACTATATGCCCGTACCCTCCTGTTTGAAGAGGTTGAGCGGTGTCATATTTTTGGGGCCCAGCAGCGAGTTGCTGGTATTAGTGTTGCTGTCAGTGCTCTATATCTCGGTGCTGGTGTCAGTGCTCTCTATCACGTTGCTGGTGTCAGTCCTCTATATAACGGTGCTGGTGTCAGTGCACTCTATCATGGTGCTGGTGTCAGTGCTCTCACGGTGCTGGTGTCAGTGCTCTATATCATGGTGCTGGTGTCAGTGCTCTCACGGTGCTGGTGTCAGTGCTCTATATCATGGTGCTGGTGTCAGTGCTCTCACGGTGCTGGTGTCAGTGCTCTATATCATGGTGCTGGTGTCAGTGCTCTCACGGTGCTGGTGTTAGTGCTCTATATCATGGTGCTGGTGTCAGTGCACTCTATCACGGTGCTGGTGTCAGTGCACTCTATCCCGGTGCTGGTGTCAGTACACTCTATCACGGTGCTGGTGTCAGTGCTCTATATCATGGTGCTGGTGTCAGTGCACTCTATCATGGTGCTGGTGTCAGTGCTCTATATCACGGTACTGGTGTCAGTGCACTCTATCTCGGTGCAGGTGTCAGTGCACTCTATCACGGTGCTGGTATCAGTGCTCTATATCACGGTGCTGGTGATCATCTCCTGCACCCTCTTCATAGCCTACCCTGACCTTTCCTCTCCTCCATTGCCTTCATGCGCTCCTGAGTCCTGAATTGTCAAAATTTCACAGATAAAAAAAGAATGCTTGTAGTTGTCGAACCCAGATTCACTTCATACATGTGTTATGTCAGTGGCCATGTGGTGGGACTATGTGTGCACAGCTAGTAAGTATTTTGTGGCTGAAAATATGACCCGTAGGTTTTTAAAGTTCGCATGCCTTTGAAGTCAATGGGGCTCGCCACGAACGCTGCGGTTCGCAAACTTTTGGCCACGTTCGCGGTTCACGTTTGTGAAATGTCCCGTCGGAAGTTCATCTATCTCTATCGCCCGCCACCACCAACTTAGATGTGGGAAAAGCGACAAGTATGGAAGAAATTTTATGTAAGCGGGAGGAGTGCACTGGCAAGAGAAAGTAAACTCCCAAAATCACCATGTCCAGAGAATCAATAAGTTCATGTAAGAAAACGTAGTTATCATCCAGGTCCAATTTAAGAACAAGCAGGGGAAATGGCAGAGACTTCCGCTCCAGTATGCTAACTATAGGAAACAAATCTGGGGATTATACCTTTTAAGATATGTAAAGACCAGGGAACATTTGATTTTGGTATTAAGCCCCCTAACATTCCAGGAAACTATAGTGAGAGGAGCCATGGGACCTTAATAAGGGAAATTCACCTAAGCCAGTCTGTCAAAAATCCACTGACCCATTTCCAGAAGAGCAAGTTCTTACACAATGCATATACTGTACATGTGTCCAGTTATACAACAGCTTCCCCACACTGTGCCATCAAAACAAACATAAAAAGGAACATTGTTATCAACGACTCCCCCCAACCCACCCCACACGCCCCAAAACCGGGAGTGCCTGATCCCCAAAGATAAACAAGTAGAACACCTATAGGGGTCGTAAAAAGTAGTATAACCAGAGCAAGCAGTCGTTAAACTGGAACTAGCCTTGAATAAATGCACTGTGTGCATGTAGGTAGGGATTGCAGTTCAGTCAGAGCATCAGTTATGAGGGCACAAATTTAACATATTACAAACAACCAGTTTGACAGAAAAAAAACAGGGAAAAGGCAGTTTGAAACATCCAGATGTAAGTACAGCAGGGGGATTAGGCCTCTGGAGCAGTAGAGGCATTTCCCAATGATCATTTCCCAGAGAATGCTGGGACTGTGACATCATAATGGGTGGGGAAATCATCCGGTGATGTCCCTATATAAGTCGCCGCATGCCACGTGTCCTGTCATAGTGGCCGGAGACAGCGACAAGGCAACATCTCCAGAAGAGAAGAACAGAAGAACAGAAGACAGCGGCAGCGGCGACAGAAGACCGGGTCACCGCTTGTAAAAGAGCTAGAAGAAGGCGCATTGGCCCGGCAAGAAGAACCAAAGAGGGGGACAAGACCCCCGAAGAGGGGGACAAGACCCCCGAAGTCGGAAGAAAAGGGTAGCGGCAAAGAAAAAAGCCGGGCTCCTCCGCTAGTAAAAGAGCTAGCAGAAGATAGCAGAGGAGCCGGTGAGAAGACCCCCGAAGATGGAAGAAGACCCCCGGAGCTGTGCAATAAACTATTTTAACCCTTGTGTGTTGTGTTTTTACATTTTTTTCACAGGTGAATGGGTAGGGGTACATTGTACCCCATACTCATTCACATAGGGTGGGGGGCCAGGATCCGGGGGCCCCCTTATTAAAGGGGGCTCCCGGATTCCGATAACCCCCCCCTTCCCCAAGGCACCCCCCATGTTGAGGGCACGTGGCCTGGTACGCGGCCTGGTACGGCTCAGCTGCTCGTCCCCCCCTTTCCTGGCCGGCCGGGTAGCGTGCTCGGATAAGGGTCTGATATGGACCTGGGGGTGACCCCCACGCTGTTTTTTCGGCGTAGGGATTCCCCTTTAAGTCCATACCAGGTGACGGGCCAGCGACACTTCCTTCGCTGGTCCTGGCTATCTTGAACAGCGCTTAAAATTAGTGGATTTTTCTCCGGGCGGGAAAAGTCCATTCATTTCAAAAGTACGGTGGAATGGCACACACAAAGCAATACTGTCCGCCGAAATGCGAGTCCGGCGGACAGATTCATGTGCAAAACTCCAATTTTAGTCCGCCGGACTTTTGAGTAAAAAAAGTCTGCGGAGCCTACACATGGGCGGATTGTCCATCGGACTTTTCCACTGGATTGTTTGATCGTGTGTACGCGGCATAAGAATGGTAACAGAGCAATGTAAACATGAGCAGTAAGCTCAAAAACTTCACTTCCGGTAGCGGTCCCGGTAGCGGTCATTGATAATATGCCCATAACCTTAACCAATGTATATGTTCCAAACTCGCACCAAATCAAATTTATCAGGAAAATTTAAAACATAGAAGAATATTTTACATTTAATCATAATGATGACACCAGCATGTTTACTAATTGGAATGCTCACAAAGCATATATGAGGGGCATCCTCATTAAAATGAATGCTAGGTTAAAGCGCGATCAATCATCTAAAATGACAATCTCGTGAGCAAAATTAAATTACTGGAAACACAAAATCAATTAGATCCCTCCCCATCCTTAGCATCCAAATTATCAGACCTGAGAAACACTTTAAGGGAAACACTAAGTACCCAACATGAAAATTATATGAGGAAATGAAAACTAAGTTATTATGCAAACAACAACAAAGCAGGTAGATTACTGGACAACCGCCTGAAAACACAGAGAAATAAAACTAGAATATCTCACATTTTTCATCCAACAACATCTTCTAAATTAATAAACCCACATGAAATAGCTGATGCTTTCACAGACTACTACTCAGCACTAGGGATGAGCTTCGTGTTCGAGTCGAACATACGTTCGACTCGAACATTGGCTGTTCGCCCGTTCGGCCTGTGGCCAATCATAGCTCAGGCTGTGTAGTACACGCCCCACACTGTATAAGGCCGCCAGCGCGGCCGCCTTGTGTAGTGTGTTGGCATCTGTAGCAGTTAGTGGGTGTTCTGTGTACCTTCAACACAGTATACACCGATCGTTATCGGACGATTTTTCGTTCTTGCTCTTCTGTAGTGGTTGTTGTCTGCATGCCCTGACCGCAGTATACACCGCTATATTCACCTATATAGCTAGCGATATATCTATCTTTTATAATAGAGCTTGCAGTCAGTGTTAGGAGATTGTGCGTGCTGTCTGCGTGCTCTGAACGCAGTATACACCGCTATATCCACCTACAGTGGTGTGAAAAAGTGTTTGCCCCCTTCCTCATTTCCTGTTCCTTTGCATGTTTGTCACACTTAAGTGTTTCGGAACATCAAACCAATTTAAACAATAGTCAAGGACAACACAAGTAAACACAAAATGCAATTTGTAAATGAAGGTGTTTATTATTAAAGGTGAAAAAAAATCCAAACCATCATGGCCCTGTGTGAAAAAGTGATTGCCCCCCTTGTTAAAACATACTATAACTGTGGTTGTCCACACCTGAGTTCAATTTCTCTAGCCACACCCAGGCCTGATTATTGCCACACCTGTTCACAATCAAGGCATCACTTAAATAGGAGCTGCTTGACACAGTAAGGTCCACCAGAAGATCCTTAAAAGCTACACATCATGCCGAGACCCAAAGAAATTCAGGAACAATTGAGAAAGAAAGTAATTGAGATCTATCAGTCTGGAAAGGGTTATAAAGCCATTTCCAAAGCTTTGGGAATCCAGCGAATCACAGTGAGAGCCATTATCCACAAATGGCGAAGACATGGAACAGTGGTGAACCTTCCCAGGAGTGGCCGGCCGCCCAAAATTACCCCAAGAGCGCAGTGACGACTCATCCAAGAGGTCACAAAAGACCCCACAACAACGTCCAAGGAACTGCAGGCCTCACTTGCCTCAGTTAAGGTCAGCGTTCATGCCTCCACCATCAGGAAAAGACTGGGCAAAAATGGCCTGCATGGCAGAGTTCCAAGGAGAAAACCACTGCTGAGCAAAAAGAACATCAAAGCTCGTCTCAATTTCTCCACAACACATCTTGATGATCCCCAAGACTTTTGGGACAACATTCTGTGGACCGATGAGACAAAAGTGGAACTCTTTGGAAGGTGTGTGTCCAAGTATATCTGGCGTAGAAGGAACACTGCATTTCATAAAAAGAACATTATACCAACAGTAAAATATGGTGGTGGTAGTGTGATGGTCTGGGGTTGTTTTGCTGCTTCAGGACCTGGAAGACTTGCCGTGATAAAAGGAACTATGAATTCTGCTGTCTACCAAGAGATCCTGAAGGAGAATGTCCGACCATCTGTTCGTGTACTCAAGCTGAAACGAACTTGGGTTCTGCAGCAGGACAATGATCCTAAACACACCAGCAAGTCCACCACCGAATGGCTGAAGAAAAACAAAATGAAGACTTTGGAGTGGCCTAGCCAAAGTCCTGACCTGAATCCTATTGAGATGTTGTGGTATGACCTTAAAAAGGCCGTTCATGCTCGAAAACCCTCTAATGTAACTGAATTAGGACAATTCTGCAAAGATGAGTGGGCCAAAATTCCTCCAGGACGCTGTAAAAGCCTCATTGCACGTTATCGCAAACGCTTGGTTGCAGTTGTTGCTGCTAAGGGTGGCCCAACCAGTTATTAGGTTTAGGGGGCAATCACTTTTTCACACATGGCCATGATGGTTTGGATTTTTTTTCACCTTTAATAATAAACACCTTCATTTACAAATTGCATTTTGTGTTTACTTGTGTTGTCCTTGACTATTGTTTAAATTGGTTTGATGTTCCGAAACACTTAAGTGTGACAAACATGCACTTTTTCACACCACTGTATATAGCTAAATATCTTGCTCGTTTTAAATAGAGCTTTCAGTCAGTGTTAGGAGATTGTGCATGCTGTCTGCGTGCTCTGAAGGCAGTATACACCGCTATATCCACCTATATAGCTAAATATCTTGCTCGTTTTAAATAGAGTATTCAGTCAGTGTTAGGAGATTGTGCGTGCTGTCTGCGTGCTCTGAACGCAGTATACACCGCTATATCCACCTATATAGCTAACTATCTTGCTCGTTTTAAATAGAGCTTTCAGTCAGTGTTAGGAGATTGTGTGTGCTGTCTGCGTGCTCTGAACGCAATATACACCGCTATATCTACCTATATAGCTAACTACCTTGCTCGTTTTAAATAGAGCTTTCAGTCAGTGTTAGGAGATTGTGCGTGCTGTCTGCGTGCTCTGAACGCGGTATACACCGCTATATACACCTATATAGCTAAATATCTTGCTCGTTTTAAATAGAGCTTGCAGTCAGCGGTAGGAGATTGTGTGTGCTGTCTGCGTGCTCTGAAAAAGACGGACGGCAAAACAAATTATACAGGGGTGATAACCCTTCCCTATGTTTTCCAAAAAGCTTAAAAATAGTTTTTTTGACTGGAGCTACACTTTAAAAATGTACCAGTTGAAAATTACAAACAGATTCAACTTAACACAACAAACCTACACAGTCCCTGTCTTGTTTGCACCGCCTGTATACTGCTGTTCTGAGTATATAGGGCCTAGGGGGCACACGTATTTCCTTTTTTTAATATGGGTACGGGGTTCCCCTTAATATGCGTACAAGACCCAAAGGGGCTGGTAATGGGCAGGGAGGGCTACCCATGCCATTTTTCTCAATGATTTTCAACCATATAGCAGGAACCAGATATAACATTAAAACCGCCAGCAGTTTTAAATGACGTTATTTCCGTTAAATATCATTTTGTGCAGGGACTGTTCTAAACACGGGAAACACGTGGCACTTCACAGGCATACTACAGACACCCCCCAGGCACGATATTTAAAGGAATATTTCACTTTTTTTTTCACTTTAATCGTCATTAAAATCAGTGCTCCCGCCAAAACGGCCGTTTTTAAACGTTTTTTTTGCATTGACCCATGTCCCCTGGGGCAGGAGCCAGGTCCCCAAACCCTTTTTAGGACAGTATCTTGCATATTAGCCGTTAAAATTAGCACTTTTCATTTTCGAACGTTCGAGTCCCATAGACTTCAATGGGGTTCTAACATTCGTACGAATTTGGGGTCCGTTCGAAAGTTCTGGTGCGAACCGAACCGGGGGGTGTTCGGCTCATCCCTACTCAGCACTGTACAATTTAAAAACCGACACCAACACTCCACAACCCCTATCAGAAGACGTAGAACGATTCCTCTCCAAACTCAACCTCCCAACTTTATCAGACATACACCTAAAATCATTAAACGCCCCTTTTACCTCGACTGAAATAGAATGGATAATACTCTCCTTGCCATCAGACAAAGCCCCAGGCCTAGATGGTCTAACCAACGCTTACTATAAAAAATTTAGACAAACACTCCTTCCCAATCTCACTCTCTTATTCAACAAAATTATGGATAAAGGCACGCTGCCAGATGAGATGCTAAGAGCCTATATTATTACCCTCCCCAAATCAGGCAATTACCCAGATGTTCCAGCTAACTTTCATCTCTATTCCCACTCAACCTTCTCCCCCTTAATAACCCTATCCTTCTATCTCTCCCTCCTCTCTTACTTCCCTTCTTATCCTAAACTCTAATTATGGCATACATAGATTTAGGCAAGACGCCTACTTTAATATCACACAATGTGAATGGATTAAACATACCTACTAAAAGACATAAGTTGTTACGTGAACTCCAAAAGAGTAATCCTCAGATTATATTTTTACAAGAAACACATTTTATTAGCACACAAGTTCCCAAACTAACAAACAACCGCTTCACACAAGCATATCATGCAACAAACCCTCAAGCCAAGACAAAAGGAGTCTCCATACTCATAAACAAAAACTCTAAATTAGATATCCAACATCAACTCATAGATCCAGATGGCAGGTATCTCTTTCTAAAGGGGTCTATAGGGAATAGACCGATCACGCTGGCAAACGTTTATTTTCCTAATTCCTCCCATGTAACCTTTTGTAAACTGATAGTAGACGAGCTCAAGGGGTTCGCAGAAGGTTGCATCCTACTAGGGGGCGATTTCAACATTCCCCTGGAACCGCACCTAGATACTTCTTCAGGCAAATCAAGCATAGCCTACTCCACTCTAAAAAAAATCAAAATTCTCTTAAAATCCCTCACCCTCATTGACACATGGAGATCACTGAATCCAACTGAGAAAGATTACACGTTTTTCTCTCCGGTCCATAATAAATACTCTAGAATAGACCATCTTTTTATAACACAAAGAGACATCCAAAACCTAGCCAAGGCCAGAATAGGCTCGATTGGCCTTTCTGACCACGCCCCGATAGCGATTAAACTCAATTTATACAATAACCGCCCTTCCTCCTTCAGTTGGCGATTAAATCCTTCACTTCTGGCAGACTCAGATGTTCAGGCTCAAATCCTCCAAACATTGAAAGATTATTTCTCTGAGAATAATAATCGTGAAACCTCTCCAATGACAGTGTGGGAAGCTCACAAATCTGTCATAAGAGGAGAATTGATCAGATGGGGGGCCAGAAAGAAGAAGGAGAAAGAAAAAAAAATCTTTGACCTAGGAAGGAAGGAACTTCAAGACCTTCTCGACAACAAAACTAAACAAAACTTATACTTCCAAAAGTCCCTTTACTACGAATACGGAGACAAGGGAGGGAAACTCCTAGCTAGAGCACTCAAAGACACCTTGAACGCAAACAACATCTATAGGATACGCACTAGAAATGGCTCCATTACCCATGACACACGAAAAATTGCAGAAACATTTCACACCTACTACTCAAATCTATATAATATCCCAACACAAACAAGAAAACAACCAGGCTTTTCTACGAGAGATCAAGCTATCTCCTCTTACCTAACTAACTGCGCAATGCCTTCTATACAAGACACGGACACTGAATCTCTAGAATCATTGATCACCAAAGCAGAAGTGTCTAAAACCATCCACGATCTCACTAGTGGGAAGAGTCCAGGCCCAGATGGGCTGACAGCCCAATATTACAAAACTTTTGAACACATCCTAACAAAACACTTGACCACAGCACTCAACTCCATCGTTTCAGGCAGTAGACCCTCTAGTGAATTTCTAGCAGCACATATAACTATTATCCCTAAACCCAACAAAGACCCTGCAGAATGCACAAACTATAGACCCATATCGCTCCTTAACCTAGACCTCAAAATTTTAACAAAAATTATCGCCAACAGACTCAGACCTCTCCTAGGCAAATTAATAGGTCCTGAACAGGTGGGCTTTATGCCCAATCGAGAGGCTAAAGATAATACCACCAAATCCATTAACCTAATTCACAGGATGGAGAGAGAGGGGATCGGAGGCCTTCTCTTGTCCACGGATGCGGAGAAGGCCTTCGATCGCGTCGCCTGGGACTTCATGTTCAGGGTGTGCAAGCATGTGGGATTTGGACAAAATCTAATGAAATGGATTCACGCCATATACGCAAACCCTAGTGCTAATATTAAAGTAAACGGTTCCCTCTCTAACAAAGTTTTAATCAATAACGGCACGAGGCAGGGGTGTCCACTCTCACCCTTGCTCTTCATCCTGTCGATAGAACCACTAATAAGAACAATAAACAAGCAAGAAGCGATCCATGGAGTCAAATTGAATAACACAGAATACAAAGTCGCGGCCTACGCGGATGATCTCCTTTTCTACATCACTCAACCACACATTTCTGTCCCCAATCTCCTAAAAACATTCCAAGACTTTACTCATATCTCCAATTTCAAAATAAACCAAAAAAAATGCGAGGCTTTGGGCTTGAATTTAGATTCGAAAACAGAGATGCTGACCAAGTCCAACTGCCCATTTAAATGGGAACCAAACTCCCTGACATACCTTGGGATCCACCTCTCCCAGAACGTGGGTTCCCTATATTCAATCAATTTTCAACCTCTCCTGACAAAAATAGAAGCAGACTTAAATAGATGGACAAAAGGGCGGTTTTCCTGGTTCGGCAGAGCTGCGATCCTGAAAATGGCAATTCTACCTAGACTTCTATACTTGTTTCACACCCTCCCGATAGAATTACCAGAAACTTTCTTTGCAAGACTCTCCCGAATTCAAAGAAAATTCCTGTGGGCAAACAAAAAACCACGCATTAAACTCACATACTTGTTTAAACTGAAACGGGAGGGTGGGATTGGATTGCCAGATTTCAGGAAATATTACCAGGCCGCACAATTATCTAGAATTATTGATTGGCATTGCCATGCAGCACATAAGGACTGGGTTAACCTGGAAAAATCTTATTCCACCCTAAATATACCACATCTCCCCTGGTCAGGTTATCCAAACCTCCCGCTTTCAATAAAACAACATCCCACTATTAATAACACACTCAAGATATTCCACAAGGTAGCAGTCCCTTCGGGATTATCCTCAAGCCCAGGTCCTCTCTCGACCTTAGCTAATAACCCAGATTTTATCCCTGGACTTAATAACCCCAAGATGTACATTACCTTCCCTTCTGACCCACTATTAATTACAAACTGCACTCAAAATAATAAACTGAGATCCAGACAAGATATAAATGGGACTTTCACCTCCCTTTCCTTATCTATATGGTCATATCTACAAGTACATGACTTTATTTCCAATAATAAACACAAGGACGCAATTTTCAGACCCATGACCCCGTTTGAACTTATATGTAAAAAAAAAACCCCAACCAGAAAAACAACCTCTATTATTTACAAGTGGTTACTAACCCAAAACAGAAATGGAAGAGATACATACAAAACCAAGTGGGAGAGGGATCTTGGCATTCAGATCTCCACCAGTCAATGGGAAAAAGCAAACATCTTCACCCACAAATGTGCACTCAGCACACGTATGCAAGAAACTTCATATAAACTTCGTACGCAGTGGTATATTACGCCACTTACCAAACACTACTGGTCTCACCAGTTTTCTAGGGTCTGTTGGAGATGTGGATCTGAGATTGGCACTTTCCTCCACGTCTGGTGGAGCTGTGAGAGACTGAAACCTTTCTGGAATCAAGTCCGACATTGTACCAATTCTATATCGGGCTCTCGAGCAACTCTTGACGCGGCTTGGTGTTTGCTACACTTAAACGACCTTTCCTACAAATCATATAAAAAATCCTTGATCAGACACTTTCTTAATGCAGCTAAACACCTGATCCCACTTCATTGGAATACACGATCCACCCCTTCCATTGGGGACTGGCTCCGTAAAATCCAACACATTTGCGACATGGAAGAAATTATTGCCATAAAACAAGGATCTACCACTCAATTCGCACTAATCTGGGAACCTTGGCGGAACTTCGCCAAAACAAAGATCTTCCATACTCTCACGTTGTGAGATATAATCCCGGGTATCCCAATAACTTACCTGGAGACTGTACCTGAGAACCTGTTCCTAATTCCATAGACACTTAGCTACTAAAACTATATCCACCTTATAACTTGAGTCTAGTAAATTTAATTTCACTATAACTTTAACATGAGAACCATTCTGCAATGATATGATTAACCTCATTATACCATTTTTCTATTTTCTGTCATAGTTAATGTATCAACCTCATTCATGTGTATACAGATTTCAGATATTACCTTTGTAATTACAAGTTTTAAAGCTATGTCCATAATTCTCATACTAATTTTTTCCTGTTTTCCATTTGATACAATCTATTCTTTGTATTATTTTTTATTCTTTCTAATAAACTTTATTGTGAAAAAAAAAAAAAAAACTTTCATCCTATTTCCCTTTTAAATACTGATGTTAAGCTTTACGCCAAAACATTAGCCTCTAGACTATACGATATCCTACCCTTATTAATAAAACAAGACCAAACAGGCTTTACTAAGGAACGCCAAGCCTCAGATGCCACTAGACACCTAATAAACATCATTCACCACGCTGAATCTAGGAAAACACCTTCTCTGCTCCTCTCCTTGGATGCAGAGACGGCGTTTGACAGGATCCACTGGGGACATATGGAAAAAGTACTACATAAATTTGGCTTCAAAGATCAATTTTTTTCTGCAATTTTAGCCCTATACTAAAATCCGTCTGCACAAGTCCTCACATCCGGATTTATAACGAAAAAATTTACGATCTCGAACGGAACCCGCCAGGGATGCCTGCTCTCACCATCTGTTTTCAACCTGATGATGGAACCACTGGCGGAAACTATTAGGACCCACCCTCATATCTCAGGTTTTAAAATCCAACATGAAACACACACAATAAACGTATTTGCGGACAAAATTATTATACTTTTATCGAAAAACTATAGTTTTGTTACCTTTTGCGCATGACACCCTTAACACTTTCAGTGAAATCTCATATTATAAGGTTAATTTCAACAAATAGGTCATCCTAGACCTGGGAATAAACCAACACACCCGCACCTACTTAAAACAGCAATTTCCATATAGTTGGGCAGAAAAATCCATTTCATACTTAGGTATCTTACTTACAGCCAAAGTATCACAACTCACTGACACTAACATCAAACCTCTTATAATTTATATATGAGAAATGTTGTCCCGAATAGCGAAGACAGAGGTTTCTTGGGTAGGAAAATTGCGCGTGGCTGGCAGTGATTGAGACCTCCGGCCAAGTGCATTGGGTCCCCCGCCATGCAATGGGCATGCACGTGCCCTCTGGCAGCTCTTAAAGGAACCCCATACCAGTATGGTGTTTCTCGCAGGGGAGCCATTCTGCCCCCATATATGCAAGCAAGCTGGTCAGGAACCAGTTAAAAAGTATTCATATCCTTTGAAATTTTCCACATTTTGACATGTTACGACCAAAACTGGAAATTTATTTTATTGGGATTTTATGTGACTGACACAAAGTGGCAGATACTTGTGAAATGAAAGGAACATGATAAATGGTTTTCCCAATTTCTTACAAATAAATATGTGAAAAGTGTGGTGTGCATTTGTATTCAGCCCCTCTGAGTCAATGCTTTGTAACAACTCCTTTGGCTGCAATTACAGCTGCAAGGCTTTTTGGGCATGTCTCTACCAGCTTTGCACATCTAGAGAGTGACATTTTTGCCCATTTTTCTTTGCATAATAGCTCAAACTCTGTCAGATTGGATGGATGGTGTCTGTAAACAGCAATTTTCAAGTCTTGCCACAGATTCTCAATTGGATTTAGGTCTGTTACTGGCCCATTCTAACACATGAATATGCTTTGATCTAAAACATTCCATTGTAGCTCTGGCTGTATGTTTAGGATCGTTGTCCTGCTGGAATGTGAATCTCCGTCCCAGTCTCAAGTCTTTTACAGATTCTAATGCCGTGTACACGCGAGCGGAATGTCCGACATAAAAAGTCAGATGGAAGCTTTTCATTGTATATTCCGAACGTGTGTATGACACATCAGACTTTTTACGTCGAAAATTCTGACGGATCTAAAAATAGAACATGTTCTAAATATTTCCAACCTATCCGGAAAACCGCTCATCTGTATGCTGTTCCGAGGGACCAAAATCAATGCATGCTCTGAAGCAAGTATGAGACGGAAGCACTCGGTGTAGTAAAACTAGCGTTCATAATAGAGCTAGCACATTCCTCACGCAGCAAATTCTGTGATCTTTTGATGCAGGGCATTCTTTTGTTCTTTATAATGATAGATTAATGAAATTGTTTTGCTGCTCATATTCACACAGAGTTCTTACAAAAGTATTTATTGATTATTTCTCCTGATCTCATGAATAATATTGTATTTTCTAAAAGCACGATCTCCATAATAATGTTTACAATTATTTTTTAGAGTCATCTTTTGTTTTATTTTTATTTCATCAAGATCTCCTTTTTTTGTATTAATGAAAAAGGATTTTCTTTTTGTGTGCCAAGTTACCACAATAACATTTTTATGTGGTATGTTTTATTAACCTCAAGGAGGTTGGTGTCCCTTGTTAATTTGACATTGTCTTTTAGAAATGTAGCTGCCTACTCCTATGTGTTTTGAATAAAAACACATAGGCAAGTATTTTCAGAAAATAAAATCTCCATTTATTCTTCGTAATAAAAGAAAGAGGAATGTAACTTTTGGCCCCAGGGCACACATCAAGTCTGTGGAAAATAAGATTGGTAGCTTGAGGAGTACATACAATTTGGAGCACAATCTGGTCCAGGAATCCCAGAGATTAGGACCAGCAGCAGATGGTATCAGTCCCCAGGTTGTGGTACTACACCAGTCTGTGTCTTCTGTCAGACCAGACTGAACCCAGGTCATCACTTTCTTCTCTTTTCTGCAGCCTTCCCTCCACGCTTCCCTGCATCCTTCCCTGCAGCCTTCCTTGGAGGCTGTACCTCTGGTGGTGGACTTGTGTAAGGAGGAGGAGGAGGATGGGCCTTAACAATAATTCCCTCACAGAGCAAACTAGTTGCTAGATAACAGCCATAGGCCTCTTCAGCTTTGGGGGGGCTCCTGAGGACATCACTTGCTTCCCTAATGAGGCCCAGTGCTGCACCTCCATCATTGTCCCCTTCCTGGGTCTTTTGGTTGTAAGGCTGAGGGGAGGCACCTGGGATTGGCTGAGGCTCCTACTGGGCCCGCTCATCTCCTGGCTAACACTGACCCGCCCTCCTCCTGGCTGACACTGGGCACGGCCTCCTCCTGGCTGCCACAGGGCATGGCCCCCTCCTGGCTGCCACTGGGCACAGCCTCCTGCTGGCCGAGCTCATCCTGTGTATAAATCAGGGACACAGTTTTAGTTTTTGGTTCATCAATCACACACAATTTTCAGCTCATGACTTGCAAATTGAATGTTAATAAATAGAAAAGACTATCATTCTGACCCCAGCATTTTTCATTCTTGTCCCAAATATTTTTAGATCCTACTATTTATTGATATGTATACATCACTTTTTTTAAATCATTAATTAGTTAGTTATCAATTATAACATCTAGTTAACATCATTAATATTAGGACAATAAATATGTCTAAAAATAATATACCTGACTCCTGTTGGGCACATCCACTTCTTCCAGGATGGAAGTCCCAGGTTGTCAGTTTCTGCTGGGGTTGAGGGAAGGCTGAAAGGTAGAAAGAGATTCCCTGCCTTCAGTATGGTCATCCAGAAACTGCAGTTTGTTGAAGAACCACAGCCTGGGGACATACACTTGCGCTGCTGTTGCTCCTGATCAGAGTGATTTCTGGATCTTATTATGCTCCTTCTTATACATGTTCCTCAAGATCCCAATTTTCTTTTCCAAGAACATGATGGTTGCATTGGGGACCCGAGTCTTCACAAATTCCAGAAGTTTCTCCAGCGTTAACCTCCTAGCTTGTTTATTATAATATAAGCTGTGTTTCACCTCCCACAAATTCCTCATCTCCCTGTACTTGTCAATGAAACTGGCCATAAATTCTGGGTCCTTAACCACTTCCCGACCGGCGCACACCGATGTACATTGGCAGAATGGCACAGGCAGGCAAATGGACATACCTGTACGTCCTTTTAAATTTGCCGCCCTGGAATCGCGAGCGCGCCACCGGCAGCGAGCTCCAATGCTGGTTGGGACCCCCGTGAGTCCGGTCGCGGGTCCTGCGGACTCAATCGCCGCAGGCATACCCGCGATTGTCTCATGGGGCGGCCGAACTAGGAGATACTGTTGTAAACAGCATCTCCCAGTTCTGCCTAGCAACAAGTGATGCTGATCTCTGCTCTATGTGATTGGAGCAGAGATCAGTGTTCACTAAAAGAAAGCCCAGCCCCCAAAAGTTAGTAACACTCCCCTAGGCACACTTAACCCCTACACTGCCACCCACTGGTTAACCCCTTCACTGCCAGTATCATTTACACAGGAATCACTGCATTTGTATAGCAGTGATTGCTGTATAAATGACAATGGTCCCAAAAATGTGTCAAAAATGTCCGATGTGTCTGCCATAATGTCGCAGTCACAATAAAAATCACTGATCGCCGCCATTACTAGTAAAAAAAAAGTATTAATAAAAATGCCATAAACTATCCCCTATTTTGTAAATGCTATAACTTTTGCGCAAATCAATCAATAATCGCTTATTGCAATTTTTTTACCAAAAATATGTAGAAGAATATGTATCGGCCTAAACTGAGGGAAAAATATGTTTTTTTATATATTTTTGGGGGATATTTATTATAACAAAAAGTAAAAAATAATGTGTTTTTTTCAAAATTGTCGCTCTATTTTTGTAAAAAATAAAAAAATGCAGGGTTGATCAAATACCACCAAGAAAGCTCTATTTGTGAAAAAAAGGACGTCAATTTTGTTTGGGAGCCACATCGCACGACCGCGCAATTGACAGTTAAAGCGATGCAGTGCTGAATCGCAAAAAGTGGTCTGGTCTTAAGCCAGCAAAATGGTCCGGGGCTGAAGTGGTTAAAGTGATTCATGTTTGCTGTAAGACAATACACAAGACAAAAACACTCATGTCAGCCTAAACTCTCATAATCTTATCCCAATATAGGCCTCAATATTGAAGCAGTATAGGCCACTGAGGTACCAAAGTTAAGATTTTACCTTCCTTAGAATGTTTGTCCTCCTTCCTCAGCACACCGAACGCGAACGTACATACGACACACGCGTGTTACTTTATATACACTGCGCATGCATTGGCCGTGTCGCCCGCCCCTAACGTTCTTTCTAGTCTATTTCCCCCCTTCTCTTCAGCACGCAGTAGGAGCGACATGGCGGAGACACAGCAGGTGTGTGATTGGAGTAATGAGGAGGAGGAAAGCCCGGAGGCCGAAACATGACGATCCCAGAGGCGACAATTTAAGGCTACAAATATGGCATTTCTTGAGATGGTGGAGATGGTGGACATCTTGAGGAGGAACGACTATAATGGCAAGAATGGACCGTATACCATCCCGAATGTGAGAAAGGACAACATCATGACAAAAGTTGTGAAGAGTCTGCAAACAAATTTTGGGGTACGACGATCCAAGGAGCAAATTAGGAAACGCTGCTCAGACCTGAAACTGAGGAAGCTGGATCAGTATAGAGAGATCAAGAAAGTGTTTAGAAAAAGTAAGTAGTTGTCGTGTGTTCTGATTCTTTATTATTACTTGCATGCTGCGCCATGTGATTTTCTTTACTGTAGGACATTTTAAAATGGCAAGTTTCAGGATAGTGGGCACAGTAATTGGTCGTAGTAAACATTGTTCGCTCATTAAATACAATGTTTTGGGCAGATACAGGGTAAATACATTTGGAACAAAAGACTTAAAGGACACCACTCGACAGAGGGCACCAGGAACCCCCACCTGACAAAGAAGGGGGACTCCCAAAAACACCACACCCCAAGGATCTGGAGGAAGCAGAGGTGGAGGAAGTGGGAAAACTTACCACAACAGGGAAGTGACTGACACCCCAGCTTCAGGTAATATATGTATGCCTGCATATTTATAATATATGTTTATGTAACTCCTAATCCAGGACAGCAAGACATGGAATTGTGAAATCAACATCATAAGAAACAAACTAAATTTTCTTGAACAACAAATGAAGAACATGATTGATGTGTTAGGGAGAATTTAAAAGATCTTCAATGCAACCATTTTAAGAATTGTTGTTATAAAAAAACATTTTTTTTGTATTTAGTAAAAGTCATATTTTGAAGATGTGCAGAGTATCAACATGTGCTAAATGCCATCAGGGGATTTCAAAGTATGCGTTTTGTGGGTGCAACCCCTTTCTCGAAAATGAAGTAGGTGAGAGTAAGGGGTTGCACCCCCAAAACATATTCATTGATCCCCCATGATAGCAGGTGGCACATGTTGACATTAGGCATGGGATCAGAGGTAAATACCCATTTTCGCTCCCAAATTGTGTGCATCTTCAGAATTTGGCTTTTAAAAGGGTGACATCAGCCCATCTGATGAAGGCAATATCCAGACATTTAGGACATACTATAGTGTCTGATATTGCCTTCTGGTTTTATACGTTGAACTTTGTAAGTTCCAGAGTTTTGTATGTTATTTTATTAAACATCCCTATTTTGAACAAAATAAATCCCAAAAAAAAGTTAAAAAGAAAAGAAAAACAAAAAAACAAAAATTACACAAAAATTTTAAAATGCACATGTGTGAATGTGCACAGAGTAAAAACTTTGCTCATCAACAATGTGTGGCTTCTTCTTTCAATGGTCAATACCAGTTTTTGAAGTAATTTTGTGTTTACAGTGACAATGGGGCTTATTTACTAAAGGAAAATCCACTTGGCACTACAAGTGCACTAGGAAAACCTAGGAGACAGCCAAAAACAAACACAAGCAATAAAGAAAATTCAAAATGTTATCAGATATTGTTTTTTTTTACTTAAAAAAAATGTTTAGACATTGTCTGGCATAGCATTGCCCCCCCCCACCCATAAAATGATTTACATATTTCTGCTGAACTTCATGGGCGCTTTGGGGTGCCAAGCCAGTACGGCCAGTATTCAGGCTGTTCATGGGATTAACAGGAAGCCCAACCTCAGGCCCAACTGAGGCAATATAATTTTGGCAATTTTTCTTAGAAAAATGTGCAATATGCAGCAGGATAGGATGATATGGTTGATTTTATAGTCCGCCGTATAGATTGCTATCAGAAACAGGCAGAACCGGCTGGTCATTATCGCAAAGATATTCTCAATGACTCTTCTTTCTCTTGGCAGCCGCTAGTTAAAAACCCTCCTCTCCGGGGTGAGGGTCCTTTGGGGAAATGGCCTCATCAGGTGCTCGCCCAGACGAAACGCTTCATCAGCAAGAAAGACAAATGGGAGTCCTTCCACATTGTCCGCATCAGGTGGCAATGTCAGGCCACCAGTCTGGAGATATTGGTAAAATTCTGTCTGGGCAAAGACTCCTCCATCTGACATCCAGCCATTCTTCCCCATGTTCACATAGCGGAACTCATATTGTGCCGACACCACCGCCATTATCACTATACTATTAAACCCCTTATAGTTATAATAGTAAGACCCTGAATTGGGTGGTGGCACGATGTGGACATGCTTTT
Organism: Lithobates pipiens; assembly: GCF_037356315.1. Taxonomy (NCBI): domain Eukaryota; kingdom Metazoa; phylum Chordata; class Amphibia; order Anura; family Ranidae; genus Lithobates; species Lithobates pipiens. The sequence continues at coordinate 92,177,562 of NW_027507718.1, forward strand.
TTTTGGGGGGGGGGGGTTTGAGGTGACTTTGGGAGCCAAAAGAAAAAGCTTCTGCCACTCTGCCTGAATTTAAGGACACACATAACATGTGTACACATTTTAAGGGGTGTTTTGGGTAAAGCACTACAATGGAGCTAACAAAATACATTGCTAAGTGACTAGGCTATAGGTGTGTGGGCCCAGGATAGCATGCAGGGGAGGTTAGCGAAGGCAAATATGCATGAAGGCCAAAATAGGCATATTAAAAACTTCCAGCATGCATGAGGATAAAGGAAACATTCACAGCATATTCCAATCATGGTAATTAGGGAATGATGAAATAAATACAATACATTAGCAAAAATGTTATATATACAATGTGATGTAAAAGGATAAAACTTACCCTAATATAGTCCAGCTGCAGGACCTGAATGATGGCAGAACAGGTCTCTGGGATAATGATCCCCAGAGCCTTGGGGGAGATGCCTGTAGAGAACTTGAGGTCCTGTAGACTTCTCCCAGTCGCCAAGTATTGCAAGGTGGCGACTAGCCTCTTATCCGGAGTGATGGCTTTCCACATGCAGGTGTCCTGCTTCATAATATAAGGGGTGAGCAAAACCAACAGATGGTGAAAAACGGGGTCCGTTATCCAGAGAAAATCCCTGAAATCATCAGGATTATTCTCCTGGTTCTCAGAAAGCAAAGGCATGTGCGAGAATTGGGCACGCTGGAGTAACCAATTCTTGGTCCATGAACTCCTCCCCACCCTGTTCATGGACTGGACTTGGGTCAAAGTATAAACCCCAACACAGCACGAACTCTATGACGAGTACATACCCGCAATATGGTTTCAGAACGAACTTAACAGAATGCACTGGTGAACAGCAAGGCCTATGAAGAGTGAGCTGATAATCAGCAATGAGCTGACAAGAACGCCTTGAAAACAGATACGAACTGACTGCACGCATTAAAACCAGATACAAACCCACAAGCACAAACTGAACAGCAGTACAATTATCTGAAAAAGCAGGAGTCTGAAAAGCACGAATCGTCTCTAATCAAACTTCTATTAACACAAGATTAGCAGAAGGAGCCCAAAGGGTGGCGCACTGGGTATAGAACTTCCTTTTTCTAGTCCCATCACACGTGTTGTAGCTCACTGCATTATTAACGGTCAGAAATGGTGTGATTGTGTGTACACAAGACAGTTTCAGCAGATCTCCGTCGGAAAAACATTCAGAGTTTATTCCGATGGGAAAACCAGATGTGTGTACAGGGCATTTCAGATTTTCTTCTGGCTTCATCCATCTTCCCATCAACTCTGACCAGCTTTCCTGTCCCTGCTGAAGCGTTTTGCTTTTAGGCCAAACTGTTAAAATTTGGTCTCATCTGACCAGAGCATCTTCTTCCACATTTTTGCTGTGTCCCCCACATGGTTTCTCGCAAACTGAAAATGGGACTTCTTATTGCTTTCTTTTAACAATGGCTTCTTCTTGCCACGTTTCCATAAAGACCAGATTCGTGGAGTGTACAACAACAGTAACAGATTCTCCCACCTGAGTAGTGGATCCCTGAAGCTCCTCCAGAGTTACCATGGGTCTCTTGGCTATTTCTCTGATTAATGTTCTACTTGCCCGGTCTGTCAGATTAGGTGGACAGCCATGTCTTGGTACTTTTTCATTTGTGCCATACTGTTTCCATTTTCAGATGATGAGTTGAACAGTGCTCCATGAGATGTTCAAAGCTTGGGATATTTTTTTATAATCTAATGCTGCGTACATGCGATCGGACTTTCCGGTAGACTTTGCAGCGGAGGTCCGCCGGACTTTCCGAATGAGCGGACTTACACACGCACAAATGGACTTTCCAGCGGACTAGGTCTGACAGACTTCCCACCAGACTTTTGGCGGAGGTTCAATGGACTTTCCAAATGAACGGACTTGCCCACACATGAACTAAAGTCTGTTCATTTTGAATGTGACTCCAGGAACGACGGGGCTAGAGAAGGAAGTCAATCTCGTCGCTTTCATCGGCGAGATTGACACCTTGCGAGCCCTGTCGCCTGGTAGGGATTTTAAGGGTAACCCTCTACTCTGAAAAAAATGTCGTGGGGGTCCCCCCATAATCCATACCAGATCCTTATCTGAGCGCGCAGCCCATCCGGTCAGGAAAGGGGGTGGGGGCGAGCAAGCACCCCTCCTGATCCCTTTAGTATCAACTTTTCAAGGCACTGCACAGACTCTAATATAGTTGGCCTTTACACTACCACTATATAAGTCGTCGTGCACCGTGTCCATGGCATTACAGCGGGAGAGAGCATTGTGTCAACATTGGAAGAAAAGAAGAAGGAAGAAGAAGTGGAAGAAGACGGCGATGGAGACGACGAAGGAGAAAGCCGGGATCCTCCGCTAGCAAAAGAGTGGCAAAAGAGCAGAAGATCATGGGGGCGTGGCCTAGCAAATGAGCTGGATGGACTTGTGAGACAGGAGCTTCGGCAATACAGGGACAACAGCGGCACAAATCGTCCATCTAAAAGCTAAAATCACTGGTTCTGGCAATGGGCACAGCTCGGGGGGCCACACGATCATGTCTGGGAAGTGGAAGAAGGACAAGAAACTACAGTGCTTAACAGACTTTTTTCCCCCAAATGGCAGAGCAGATAGGCAAAATGTCGCTGAGGCCTACTCATCTCCAGTGGCCTCAACACAGCAACAATCATCACAAAAAGGTAATCGTTCTCAAAATAGAGGCTCCCCAGAAGATAGAATGCAGCATCCATCTACCCCATTTACCCGCAACCTGAAGCAAAACCCAGGCTAGATACTGACCGGTTCAATAGAGCAGGGAGCCTGACCTAAGATTCTGGGGAAGACACCAGAGAACTCCCAGAATCGATTGAATCTTTCCCCACACAAAACCAACCAGTAATGAACACAGTATTGAAAGAGATGCTTCTTTCTCTGAGAAGCATGCTACAATCTGATATGGCAGTATACATGCACCATGTGAATAGAGACATACAGGATATGGGAAACAGAGTAGATCACATTGAAACAAGAATGGGGGAATACGCTACCTCCATTAACAGATTAGTTGATGCTAACAATGAAACTGAAGCTGACAATGAACGAATTAAGGCTAAGTTGGCAGACATGGAGGACAGGTCCAGGAGGAACAATTTAAAAATTAGGGGGATCCCTGAATCTGTGCAGCAAAAGGATCTGGGCCGCTATGCTGCTACCTTGTTCAAATCTCTCATACCAAGTCTTACAGACTTGGACATTACCATTGACAGGATTAATCGCCTGCCTAAGTCATCCCACCTGCCAGACCAAGTACCTAGGGACGTAATACTCAGACTGCATTTCTTTCATCTAAAAGAACAGCTAATGACCATAATGAGAAAGCAAGATCAGATTCTGTCACATTATCAAAACCTGCAATTTTTTGCAGACTTGTGAATACCTTGCAAAAACGTAGACGCCTGTAAACTGTGACGAAAAGTATTACGCAACCATAAAATAATGTACAGATGGGTCTACCATTAGTGATGGACGAACTTCCGACGGGACGTTTCGTGAACGCGGACCGCGAACGCGGCCGATAGTTCGCGAATCGTAACGTTCGTGGCGGGCCCCATTGACTTCAATGAGAGGGGAACTTTGCAAACCTACAGGTCAAATTTGCAGCCACAAAATAATTAATAGCTGTGCAAACATAGTCCCACCACATGGCCAATGACATAACACATGTATGAGGTGAATCTGGGATCGACAACTACAAGCATGCTTTTTTTATACGGGAAATTGTTGTGACAATTCAGGACTGTGGAGCGCATGAAGGCAATGGAGGAAAGGGAAGCTCAGGGTAGGCAAAGAAGAGGGTGCAGGAGATGATCACCAGCAGCGTGACATACAGCAATGACACCTGCACCATGATAGAGTCATCTGACACCAGCACCGTGATAGAGAGCACTGACATCAGTAGCGTGACATAAAGCACTAACACCAGCACCGTGATATACAGCACTGACAGCAGCACCGTGATAGAGAGCACTGACATCAGCAGCGTGACATACAGCAATGACACCTGCACCGTGATAGAGTCATCTGACACCAGCACAGTGATAGAGAGCACTGACATCAGCAGCGTGACATAAAGCACTAACACCAGCACCGTGATATACAGCACTGACAGCAGCACCGTGATAGAGAGTACTGACATCAGCACCGTGATATACAGCACTGACACCTGCACCGTAAGCAGCCCCAGGAGGAAGTCAGAATAGCACAGGGATGGTGGGAGCCCCTCATAATGAGCATAGCACAGGGATGGTGGGAGCCCCTCATAATGAGCATAGCACAGGGATGGTGGGAGCCCCTCATAATGAGAATAGCACAGGGATGGTGGGAGCCCCTCATAATATGCACAGCAGAGGTACAGCCCCAGGAGGAAATCAGCACAGCACAGGGATAGTGGGAGCCCCTCATAATAAGCAGCCCCAGGAGGATGTCAGCATAGCACAGGGATGGTGAGAGCCCCTCATAATAAGCAGCCCCAGGAGGATGTCAGCATAGCACAGGGATGGTGGGAGCCCCTCATAATAAGCATAGCACAGGGATGGTGGGAGCCCCTCATAATATGCACAGCAGAGGTACAGCCCCAGGAGGAAGTCAGCACAGCACAGGGATGGTGGGAGCCCCTCATAATAAGCAGCCCCAGTAGAAATATGACACCGCTCAACCTCTTCAAAGAGCAGGGTACGGGCATATAGTACGGTGTGCTTTTTTTGGACAAGGAAGTGAGCCAAATGAAGAAAGAAGGTCTGTGTGCTCGATTTAAAAAATTGTTTATAGACATATACATGGTCTACTGGTCACATGTGTTGAATTCCTCCGAGATCCATGCCTCATTCATTTTTAGAAATGTGAGGTAGTTAACACTATCGTGAGCTAGGCGAGTACGCTTATCGGTCACGATCCCCCCTGCTGCGCTGAACGTCCTTTCGGACAGGACACTGGACGAGGGGCAAGCCAACAGTTCGATTGCAAATTGGGCAAGCTCTGGCCAGAGGTCAAGCCTGCCCTCCCAGTAGTCCAGGGGTTCATCACTCCTCAGAGCGTCCACATCGGTTGTTAACCCGATGTAGTCGGACACCTGACGGTCTAGGTGTTCCCTGATGCTGGATCCGGATGACACCTGTCGATGGGTGGGCTGAAAGAATGACCTCATATCCGAAGTCACCAACACATCTTCAAACCGGCCTCTTCTTGCAGGCGCTGTTGGATTGGTACCCGCAACTCCTTCTCTGGGAGTGGGAATTGCTCCTCTGCCAGCGCACGCAAAAGCACAATGCAGCATTTCTCGAAGCAAGGCCTGGAAGTGCTCCATTCTGACAGCCCTCTGTGACGGCGGTAACATTTCCGCCATTTTGTGTTTGTACCGGGGGTCTTAGTACGTTGCCACCCAGTACTTGTCCTTGACCCTTATGCTTTTTATACGGGGGTCCCTATTAAAACACTGGAGCATGAAGGCCCCCATTTGCACTAAACTGGAAGCGGTGTGGTGGCCTGGCTCCTGCTCATCATCCAGAATAATGTCAGCCAGGATAACCTCAACCCTATATTGTGGACCTATACCAGTCCTTAAGGAATAGCAGACTGTACCTCACTCAACCCTATGTACTGTAGTACCCTATACCTTACCAGTCCTTATAAGGACCTTTGTGGAACAAGTAGGTTGTGACTGATTAGCAGACTGTACGTCAGTCCCTATACTGATAAAGGACTGCTGCAGCAGAAGGGCAGCAGTCAGCAGTAGTGCACCTCAACCCTATGTATTGTGGACCTATACCAGTCCTTATAGAATAGCAGACTGTACCTCACTCAACCCTATGTACTGTAGTACCCTATACCCTACCAGTCCTTATAAGGACCTTTGTGGAACAAGTAGGTTGTGTGTGACTGATTAGCAGACTGTACGTCAGTCCCTATACTGATGAAGAACTGCTGCAGTATAGGGCAGCGGTCAGCAGTAGTGCGCCTCAACCCTATGTATTGTGGACCTATACCAGTCCTTACAGAATAGCAGACTGTACCTCACTCAACCCTATGTACTGTAGCACCCTACACCAGGTTACCAGTCCTTATAAGGACCTTTGTGGAACAAGTAGGTTGTGTGTGACTGATTAGCAGACTGTACGTCAGTCCCTATACTGATGAAGGACTGCTGCAGTATAGGGCAGCGGTCAGCAGTAGTGCACCTCAACCCTATGTATTGTGGACCTATACCAGTCCTTACAGAATGGCAGACTGTACCTCACTCAACCCTATGTACTGTAGCACCCTACACCAGGTTACCAGTCCTTATAAGGACCTTTGTGGAACAAGTAGGTTGTGACTGATTAGCAGACTGCAGCAGAAGGGCAGCAGTCAAGTATAATATTCTTTCTATATTTGGAAGAAAGAATATTATACATGTACAAGCCTATTACCATACCACTGATACCAGTCCTGAAAAGAACCTTTGTGGACCTAATATAGTAACAGCTACTGATTAAACTGACCCTCACTGCCTCACACACAGCTTCCTGCCTGTCCCTATATAAACTGACAAAACAGAGGCTGCTGGAACAATAACTGGAATAGCACTTTTGTGGACCTGATAGTAACAGCTAATGATTAAACTGACTGTCCCTGCAGCACACACCGTCCTGTTTCTTTCTCTAAACTGACAAAAGACACTCAGGCTGCTGCAACAATCTCTAGCACAGCACTGCCTCAAACCTATATCCTGAACTACACCTAACACCTATACCAGTCCTGAAAAGAACTTTTGTGTACCAAATAGCTAGCGATTTGGGTCACTGCAATCTCTCCCTGCTCCACACAGCAACCTCTCCCTATAGTGACAGAAGAAAGAATGTAAAATGGGCACCGTGTATTTATAAGTTAGGAGGAATGTCCAAGTGTCCATGTGCTGTAATGTCTCAATTGGCTGTCCTGTACCCCATGATGGATGTGTCATCATAGGTCAAAGTTCTTTTACACAGAAAACACAGAAGTCCGCCGGGGCGAACGGCGGCAATAGTCCGCCGATCGGGCGGACCGCGAACAGCCGAAATTCGCCGCGAAACGACCGCCGGGCGAACCGTTCGGCCATCACTATCTACCATACACAAATATAACTATCACTAAAGGTAATAACACATACATGGTGACATCCCTAGAGAAAGGCATGAACCTCCTGAAGGAATGGGGCATTCTTCCTGACCCTCAGGAAGAAAATATCACTGCATATACCCCCCACCTACAACAGGAATGAAAACAGTTACAGCAAAGAATGTTGCCACTAGGCTTGTGCAATTCGTTTCGTAACGAATCGAAATTCGGCCGAATTGCAAAATAACAAATCACAACGAATACGAAAGAAATATAATGAATGAATTTGAATGAATTCGACACGATTCGAAATTATATCAATCACATTCGAAATGATTTCAACTGCATTCGAAATGATTTCAACATGATTCGACATTATTTCAACCACATTCGAAAATATTTTGTGACCCGATTTTAGGGCCATGTATCTCGGGGTCACTTGGTGCTAGACACTTCAAATTTAGATATGTTGTAGTGCTAGTATTATTGTGTTTGCATACCAAATTTGGGGTTTCTAGCTATAAGTGACCCTGAGATATGTCGCCCCAAATTCGGGTCGCAAAATGTTATTAGTTATTAGAGCAGAGAATTACATTTTGCGACCCGATTTTGGGGCCACATATCTCGGGGTCACTTATAGCTATAAACCCCAAATTTGGTATACAAACACAATAGTACTAGCACTACAACATATCCAAATTTGGAGTTTCTAGCACCAAGTGACCCCGAGATACATGGCCCTAAAATCGGGTCACAAAATATTTTCGAATGTGGTTGAAATAATGTCGAATCATGTTGAAATCATTTCGAATCCGGTAGAAATATTTTCGAATTTGGTTGAAATATTTTCGAATGTGGCCGATTTTTCGAATTCGGTAGAAAACTAAACGAAATTGGAAAACGAATTTAAGGAAGTTAACGAATATAACTAAACGAAATTAAGGAATTAACGAATTAAAACGAAACGAAACTAAACTAATTTTTTCCTTTTGCACATGTCTAGTTGCCACTCATTACTGAATAAATAAAGATGGACCACATTCATGTCTAGTCCCTGACTAATGAAGTCTCCAGTATTAAACTTATCCCCCAGTTACACGTGACTGCAACATGCTGTCCTTGGGTATTTTTTTACCCCCGTAACCATTACATTAATTGTGATGTAACAGAGTTGAACAGTTTTTTCTCTGTTTTTGTTTATTGATCCTGGGATATAGGCAGCACCGTTCTACCCACAAACCTACACCTTCCATACAGGACAAGCAACGGGCACTTCTACCATGGAACTCAGCACTTAATGTGACCTCCAAGGATGAACAGTCTCCACCACGCCAATGGATGACCACTCCTATGAACTACCCAAGTAAGTCCAAGACAATGCACACCACATCAAATGTACCAAGTACATGTGGACTAAGTTTTGGATTGAAGTTGACAGCCTCAATTTCAAAGCTTACCTCCTATAGTGACAATGCCTTTTAACATAATCTCCATCAATGCCAATGGACTTAATCACCCCGTGAAACGCAAATCACTCTGGCAGGAAGTACTCTCTCACCACGGAGATACACTCTGTGCTCAAGAGACCCATTTCTGTAGCCAAACACCACCGAAATGCACACATAAAAGCTTCCCTCATGTTTTCACTGCCAACGCAGGTACAAAAACAAAAGGCATGTTAATAGCAATAGGAGACTTTATAGCATTTACTTTACATCTAGACATCCGAGATCCCCTAGACATATATCTGATCCTGGTGTGCGAACTAAACTCTTCAATGTATACCCTAGTGACTGCTTTTTCCCCCAATAAGCATCAAGTTCACTTCTTTAATAAACTAATGAAGAAAGTTAAAAACGTGTCAGAAAGGCCCACTAGTAATGTGTGGAGATTTTAATATTACTCTGGATCCTGAAATAGACTTTACATCTAAATTGACCCACTACACATGCTCTCAACCTCCCTTCACAAATACAATGCCTGGTGATGTCTTCATGCCAATTAACCTCCCTGGCGGTGATCCCAAGTCTGGCTCGGGTTGGGATTTTACTATCATAAGCGGTAACCCCGAGCCTGACTTGGGATCGCATCGCTGGATACAGGGAGGACACAGGGAGAAGTTACTTACCTTGTCCCCTGGATCCAGCGATGTCCTCCGCACTGTGTGATCGAGCTGTCCTCCGCTCGATTCACGCAGTGCCCGAGTGCCGCCGAGCTCCGTTCCTAGCGATGTTACGGTGCACGGGAGCAGAGATCGGCGCCAAATTCAAAAAAGTAAAAACACACAAAACACATACAGTACTGTAATCTTACAGATTACAGTACTGTATAAAAAAATTACACAACCCCTTTGTCCCTAGTGGTCTGTGCAGTGCTCTGCATGCACTTTTATATTATAAATACTGTTTTTTCTGCCTGGAATTTGGAGATTGTCCATAGCAACCGAAAAGTGTCCCTTTATGTCAAAAGTGATTTTAGACCAACTAGAAAACAGCGATAATAAATTATAATCACTTGCAGAATTGAGTGATTTGATATGATTACATTATTGAATAATTTTTATTATTATTTATTATATTATATTATAAATTTTATCATACCCGGGATGTCTGCTAGACTCTGGTTTGAACAGATTTAAGAGAGTTATTCCTAAGAATTACAGGACTACAATATAAAACGCCAAATTTCCATGCAAAATAATGGTACTGCTTTCAGCACCTGAAACCAAAATTAATCATACCGCTAGAGAGGTTAAAAAGACTTTATGTTTTTCTCAGAACCACATAAGGTGTATACAAGAATCAACCTCTTCGTAGTGGACCATCAGGTTTTACTAAATCTGTTTCTACTAACTCCATAACGTGGTCAGATCATGCGTCCATAGTTCTCACATTGGCGGACTCTGCTTCTCCTAGACCCAGCCCAATTTGGAGGATCAATACATACTTACTACAACACCACAAAACTAAGGAGCAGATTAATAATCATTTGACAAATTTATTCGCTCAGTACAGAGTTATTTTGTGCTATGGAATGCCCACAAAGCATTCATAAGGGGCATTTTTATACAAATGGGTGCAAGGGTGAAGAGGCAGAGGCAGCAATTCAACCATTTACTGAAGCAGAGATACAAAAAAAATAGACTCCCTACCTATGAATAAATCACCAATACCCAAGAGTTTTAGTGGTGAATACTACAAAGAGTTTAAAACCTTACTGACCCCTTTCTTGAATCAAGTGTTCAGATCAGCAGCTGCCTCTACCTTTTTCCCTCCAGAATGCCTTAGTTGTGGCCTTGCCAAAGCAGCCAACTTCCCCTTCAAACCGTAGGCCTATATCTTTATTAAATATTGATCTAAAATTATATGCTAAACTTATAGCACTACGCCTAGTTGATATTTTGCCTACTCTTATCCACCCCGACCAAACAGGCTTTACAAAACACAGACAAACTTCAGATGCGACCAGGTGTATGATTAATATCATTCATATGGCAAAAGTGCACCAAAGACCTTCTCTGCTCCTAGCATTGGACGTAAAGAAGGCCTTTCACCGCATACATTGGATGTATTTGGCCAAAGTACTAGACTCATTTGGATTTAAAGGTCCTATCCTTTCTACCATAATGGCTCTGCACTCTAAACCATCAGCCAAGGTCTATATGTTTGGTACTATCTCAACGCCTTTCACCATATCTAATGGTACAAGGCAGGAATGCCCTCTGCCCCCCTAATCTTTAACTTATTGATGGGACCCCTAGCCATTTACATCAGAAATCACCCAAACATAAAAGGTTTTCCCGTTGGCAATGATACTCACTCAATTAGCCTATTTGCAGATGACATTATCATGATAATGACAGAGGTGGACTCTTCTCTGGCAGCGGCGCATGAGGCATTAAGCTTATTTAACAAAATCTCGTATTATAAAGTTAATGAAAATAAATCATCCAAACCAGCAATAAGCTCAAATCACATTTTCCGTACAAGTGAACTATGGAAGGGATAAAATATTTAGGAATATCTCTAACAGATAATACCAACAACATTGCAGAGGCAAACTACACTCCCTTTTTACTAAAAGTAAACCAGAAACTACAAACTATAACTAGAACAGAGTCAACATGGTCTGGCCGTTTCGCGACCTTCAAGATGATGATACTTCCCCAATTTATTTATCTATTCAGGTCCCTCCCAATATAAATCCCAGATAGTTTCTTTGTCAGAGCACAGTCCATGGTTAATGGATTCCTTTGGCAGGGAAAGAGGGGTAAATGTGCATTCCATAAATTGATTAAATCCAGAATGGTGGGAGGAGTGGGGCATGTCCTGCTGAAGGATTATTACCATGCGGCAATTTTGGCCCAGCTAAAACATTGGTTTCCTTGAAACCATAGCTAAAGGTGGCAGGAATTGTAATAATTTCAGTCCCCTAATCATAGATTATACGATCTGATATTAGCTACTGGATTTATGCCACACTCCCCCTCCAAGTTTTCCCCTACAATGGAAGCCTCTATCCAGACATGGAAAATACTTTTAAATACTCCTATGATGGATACACCTTTAAGATCTATCCCTTTACCTATCACCAGCTTACAAATACTGATACCAAACCTGAATATTAATTACTGGGAATCCAAAGGCTTTAAAACAACCGACAACCTTAATATAGGCCCTGTGATTAAAACTTTTAGAGAAATACAGCTTGAACATAACGTACAACCCAAAGAGTATTACACATATCTACAAATCCCACATTTCTTGTCCTCCATCAGTGATACCAAGACAAAGATCCCCTGGAGGGCTTATCTATACTTCAAAAATCCTACAACTTCCATCAAAGGCATATCCCTATTTTATAACCTACTAGAAATCAGTATTTAGCAAGTCTCCCTCTATGATGACTTGGGAAATTGACTTCAATGCATCATACACCCTAGAATAATGGAAACAAGCAATTTTATCCACATATAAAGGCACCAGAAGAGTGAACCTATTGGAATTAAATCAAAAGATACTCCTAAATGGTATCTAACCCCTACACAATTAGCAGGATTCAACACTCACGTATCTCCACTATGCTGGAGAAAATGCAGCCTAAGAGATTCCATAACACATATTTTTTGGTCATGCCCAAGGTTGAGAAAATATTTGTCCAATATCTTTCATCTCATAGAGCATATTACCAAAGCCTCACGTTCAGCCAATTCCAGTATGGCTATATTATCATTAGGAATAGACACACTGCCTCACTCTATGAGAGGTATAACCACTCAGGTCCATACCAGCGCTCGTCTTGAAATAACAAGAAGATGGTTAAAAGATGAAATACCAACAATTAATGATGTGATCAGAACCACTAACCTCCACATCTCATACAAACTTATGTTTGCTGCCTCCCAAGGCAAGTATGCATCAAAAGTCTGACTTGGAAACTATGGACAAATTGGTATCAAAAATATGGTAACACGTGAACATTTCTCACCATGACCAACAGACCATTACAACACCAGAAATTAAAAGTACATACACACCACTAGTAGGTGCTGCTCATCCCAAACCTATGCCCAGTTCCTATTCCCCTCCCAAACCTATACCAGTTATCTTTCCGTAATTAAGACTGTTTTTATTCCACCTCTCACTGTACAGATATAGAAATGGATTATAACAGTTTGTAAGTTTGACATGACCTTATCTGAACCGCACAGTTTGGATCACAGAGGGGTAATAAAGATAGGATTATACCAAATTATTCTGCATTCTCCCACCAAGGCGCAGAATGTTCCCAAAGGAGTGCTAGGAGGGAGGAGTTGCATGCTAATAATCATACCAAAAAACATATCCCATTTAGTTATTATATATATATATATATATATATATATATATATATATATATATATATATATATATATATATATATATATATATATAGGATCCTATTTGTGATCCACTTAAGAAGAAATCCATATGACTATTTCTGTATTTGTAATACAATGCCACATTTCTATGTAAGTGATTGTTACCTGGAAAGTATTTCATTTTCTTTTTTTTCTGTTATTATAAATCATCAATAAAAATGTATTGAATGAAAAATCGCAGATCACCCCCATTACTAGTAAAAAAATAATAATAATAATAAACATTCTATAAATCTATCCCCTATTTTGTAGACCCTATAACTTTTGTGCAAACCAATCAATATACGTTTATTGTGATTTTTATTACCAAAAATATTTAGAAGAATACATACTAAACTGAGAACAAAAAATAGCTTTTTTTTAAAAAAAATGGGGATATTTATTTTAGCAAAAAGTAAAAAATATAGATTTTTTTCAAAATTGTTGTTCTTTTTTTGTTTATAGCGCAAAAAATTTAAACCGCAGAGATCATCGAATACCACCAAAGAAAGCTCTATTTGTGGGGAAAAAAAAACTTCAATTTTGTTTGGGTTTAGTGCCGCATGACCGTGCAGTTGTCAGTTAAAAGGACGCAGTCCCGAATCTCAAAAAATGGCCTGGTTATTCAGCAGCCAAATCTTCCGGGGCTGAAGTGGTTAAATTACACACAGGTGGACTTCTGAAGGCAATTGGTTTCACAACATTTTAGTTAGGGGTTTCAGAGTAAAGGGAGCTGAATACAAATGCACGCCACACTTTTAAGATATTTATTTATAAAAAAATAAAAATAAACTATTTATAATTCTCCTTCCACTTCACAATTATGTCACACTTTGTGCTGGTCTATCACATAAAATCACAATAAAATACATTTACGTTGTTGTTTGTAACATGACAAAATGTGGAAAAGGGGTATGAATACTTTTTCAAGGCACTGTATTAAGAAAGTGTAATGCTACAACAAACAATAAAGTCCAGAAATATAATTCCACCATGAGCCTCTGTAGGGAAATAAAACTTTAAATTTTACGTAGAGCAAATTTCTGTTTGTGAAAAATTATTGAAAATTCTGGCACATAGACCCCAATAGATATCAATAAAATACTGTCATCTTTATTACAACTTTTTTAAATTATCCATCATAACCAAACTGATGTAAAATAAGCAATATAAACAATGCACCCTACATATTTGAAATAGGTGCCCCCCCTCCCCCATAAAATAATGCCTTGATCATATAGTCACAAAGCACTATATACTGTAGTCATTAATAATCTTATTTCTTCAAGGTATGGGGTCCCAGATTCCATAGATTGTAGCTCTACATGTTTCGTGACCTGGTTGCTTCCGCAGGAGCTTTATGTGCATCTACATAGAAGGGAAAGCATAAATAGTTGAGTACATATAATATTAATTAACCAAGATTAACACCTTTAACAACCAACCAAAACATATGCACTTTCAATATAGGAGCACAATCAGAATCGAGCGGAGACACAGCGGTCAGTGAAGACATTAAGTTCTCAAATGGGTGCGGGGGCACAGTGTAGGCTGTAGATAGCAACACTGGGGGTCAGTATTCACTAGATTTTAATAATACATAGTCATGCTGGTATTTGGGATTACCACCCTCATCAAATTATTATAATACACTAACACTTAATCAATATATGCACAAGGAAGGCCAGTGCAACGTTAACAGTACCAAACCACTATACACAGCAATTTGCTCTAATTCTTGGGGCACGGCATGTGTCATATTTTTATTCTACCCATGGTACCACCCTGTGGGTACAATCTATCCCTCTATATCTCAATTTCACTCATCTTTATTTGAGGGGACTAAGATGTCAAATATCTGATAATTAGAAAAAAATATCAGTTATCTGGGTTCTGAATTCACAGATGAATATAATGTTGAAGCCACAGATCCAAACTACTTAATATGTAGTCATTGTTTAGCTTTTCTGCTTTACAATTATTGTAATGCTTGATTCATCATATCAGAATTGTATATAAAGTTCCATTCACGTGTGAACTGGCATATACCAGTGAACCAATTGAGTTGTCTTTCTTTATTTATCTGTTTTATAAATTCCTTCTTTATATTTCTCATAAACATAATACTAAATAATATTATAATGCTATTAAATACTGTATATTTTGTTCATAAAAGGGAGCGACTCTCAAGGAACATGCAGTTTTAGGACATTTTACACTTTTTAAATGTCATTCACAAATTCTATATTTAAATATTTCAATAAAAATGCAGGATTAAAATATAAAATTTTCTAGATTTCTTTCTAAAGCTTGTTATTAAATAATATTGCAACTTTCTGGTTTTCCTATTAGCTGGAGCATTAGGGAACTTATAAGCAGTGTGCTTTGATAATTTTTCATAAAAATGTATTTCTTTTCTGTGAATATGAAGATACACAAAAGAAACCCTTATTTAATTTTGATATAATTTTAAATAATTTATGAATGATTTTACAGCTATGAATAATTTATATAAATATCAAGACTTTGAGGTCAGTAAAGGACAAAGTAATCAGATGGATTTTCCTGCCATCTAATGAACACCTAATACCCGTAGCACTCTCAACCTCATGTATAAGTGGTATGTAACAGATGCTCTAAAAATGAAGGAGATGTTTTGTATGGTACAAGTTCTACAGAAAAAAAAAAAAAATCTTTATTTGCAAATATAATCATACACACAAGTGATTCAGTATTAATCAAAAACACATCCCTATAAAGGTATAAATATTGCAGCATTTATTTCAAATACTAATAAGAAACTGTAACTAACCATATGGTATAGTAACATGAAACAGTACAGATAATTAGCATATGGAGTGGTCAGAATAACAGAACAAATCACTTAAACAGTATCAATCAAAATCTGTAAACTTTGACTTGATTCAGTAAGAGTTACTAAAGGAGTTGAAAATGTTTACTCAATACATTATGTGGCTATTCGTTCCATGTATTATTCATTTTATAAAAGTAAACAGGAATTTGTTTTTCACATGATTGGATAATTAAAATTCATATTTTGCCAATTTTTGTGTGGTCTTTCTCAACTCTTTTAGTTAATCAGTCTCAATATGTCTAGCTATTTCACGTCAAATATTTTCAAAGCCCAGTTTTGTTACATGGGGGATGTTCTTTGCATCATTCTCCTGTAAGCCCAGGGGCACTTGGTGACAAACAACTAGGGGATTTGTTCTTGATGTCCTGTGCTTAAAGGAAGTGAGCTTACTGTTTTGAATGGCACCTCATATTATTATTATTATTCAGGATTAATATAGCACCAGCAGTTTATGGAGGGATTATAGGGCCCTGCTCATTAGAGCTTACAATCTAGAAGGCAGGGTCAAGTGGAACAAAATGTAATAACTGTGGGGGGTGAGCTGATGGAGAAAAGGAAAATACAGTTGTTAGGTGTGTGTAGGATAGGCTTCTCTAAAGAGAAATGTTTTCAAGGATTCTCTAAAACAGGGGTAGGGAACCTTGGCTCTCCAGCTGTTTTAAAACTACAAGTCCCATGTGACATTGCAAGACCCTAACAATCACAGGCATGACTCCTAGAGGCAGAGGCATGATGGGTTTTGTAGTTTCAAAACAGCTGGAGAGCCGAGGTTCCCTACCTCTGCTCTAAAAGCTAATAGAGTAGGAGATAATCTGACAGATTGAGTTAAAGCATTCCATAGGATTGGAGAGGCTCTGGAAAAGTCATGGAGGCGAGCATGGGAGGAGGTGATGAGGAGGAAGCTAGAGAGCAAGAGGTTTTGAGTGGAACAAAGAGAATGAATAGGTTGATATTTAGAGACTAGGCTAGTGATATAGCTGGGGGCTAAGTTGTGGATGGCTATGTAAGTAGTTGTTAGTATTTTGAATTTAATATCATATCATTTAACCCAGAAGAAAGCTTGTCCTGGACCACAGAAAAAGAAAACACGAGGGGAAGTTCGGAGGGTGGAAATGGTGAGTGCTGATTACATTTTATTTTTTAAGGTGGGCATTTAAAATAAATAAATAAAATGTTGGCTGGACATAGAGTGTGGCAAGGATCAATGCCTCATATTGCCTTTACTGCTGCCTCAGACCCCAGTGGAGTAGACTTTAGATAATTTCTCTCTTGGAATACCATGTAAATAACAGCACTTAAAAAATGAAGCTTCCAGGCAAACTTTGCCAACAGTGGTGGTGTCTCCCTATCAAAACTACGAACCATAGTGAAGGATTAAAAGAAATTCATTTGTGAACTACGAGGACTGTTACTTGGCATCGTTTCATACACCAGAAGACGGCCTTTCTTCACGGTTTTACCATGCTAGTAAGCAGGAGCCTAGCTATGGGCGATAGCCATTGGGCTGACTCCATGTACATGTGAACTTATAGCCATCTTTTGATTATGTTCATCTCATGTTGTTCACTGTCCTTTCTTTTTTGTTTCTATGAAAATTCTAATAAACATATTTTCAACACTAAAATAAATTCATACTACTGCACTACTGAAACAGACAAAAAAAGTGATTGTAAAGCTTCCCTTTTTTTCATAAAAATAATAAACATGTTATACTTACCTGCTCTGTGCAGTGATTTTGCACAGATCAGCCCCAATCCTTCTCCGCCCCCACCGGCGCTTCTGGCTCCAACCCCCCCCCCCCAAGTATTCACCATAGAAAGCTCACAGTTGTGATTGACAGCAGCAGGAGCCAATAGCTCAGCCAAGCCCGTGACAGTGGGGAGAGAAGCTATACAATATCTTATTTAAGATCATTTAATTTAAATTTCTTTAGTGTTTTCTTATCGCTCTTCAAAGCCATAAGTTCTGTGGCTTTCTCCTGCTCTGTTCTGCTGTTATCAGCATGATAACTTCTGACAAGTTCTCAGACACAGGATATAAATCCAGCCTGAAATGTGTCTTGGGGGAGGGTGCTATAAATAGATTAGCAGAGACCTGGTCTATTCACAGCACAGCTCTGCAAGTTTTGTCTATGTGGAGTCAGCTGTCACACAGTGTTTGCCCAGGCTTCACTTCCTGCTGAACAGGACGTGCACTTTCTAAATAATATAGCAATTTGAAGACAGCAGATATACATGTAAAACTTATGTAGGGACATTTCTTTCATCTGACTCTGTTCACTTCACTGGGTATAGGAAAGGGTTTACATCCACTTTAAATAATTTAAGCTTCTAATTTTGTCTCATATTTAATTTGTCATTATTAATTTAAAAAGCAGAACGCATATATTTAAATAAGTAGTGTGTTTTCTATTTTTTAAGTCTGTGCATTTTTATTTAAAAGAGCATAAATATGCTGAAGCTAGTAAAGCATTACTCAGGGTAGAACATATAATCTCTGCTTTTTGTATTTAATGGGCTTGTTGTGGCAAGTAAAGGGCAATAGGAAGCTGTTTTGTGAAAGCTTGAGGAAAGGTAACACAATTTAATAAAACTGGAGCACTCAGAATCTGGTGCAGCTGTGCACGGTAGTCAATCAGCTTCTAAGTTCAGCTTGTTCAATAAGGCCGGATTCACACATATGCGGTGCGAATTTCAGCTTCGTTTTCTCTGCAAAGAGAAAAAGCAGCTGTTCAGCGATTCTTCTCAGTTGTATCAGTGGATCAGCTGAGCAGGGAAAATGGGGAGGTGTAGTGAGGAGGGGGAGAGAATTTTTGTTCAATGAAATACATCTGCAAATCATATGCGTTCCCATAGAAGATAATGTGCCTGCAATTCGCACCGCAATGCCCAGAAAACACACATGAGTGTGAATGCAACACACATACGTGACCAGCCTCATTCAAATGAACATCTTTTAAAATGTTCTGTGAATTGTATGCGGTGTAAGTAGCCCAAATGATGATAAATCTGACTCTTAATCCTTTTTTGAAGATTTATTTAGGGATAACACCAAAGAAAGACAAAAGACACAGTCCTTTAATAGAGGGTCAGAGGATAAAGGGAAGTTTAGGCACCTAGAAATTGTGGGTAAGAGGTATTAGTCAGATCCAGAGGACAAACAGCTCCACAGACCAGGATCCAGCAGTCACCGGATAGGCCCTTCTCACCAGACCTAGCAGCCAATGAAATGCTAAACAAAGTTTCTTCCACAGACTTGTCAATTGAACTTAGTGGTTTTGAGAGTTTTAGGAAGAACTATCATACAGTACCAGATTCTTTCAGCCAACCCGGCGATAATGTATATTTATCCGGGTTGCGTCCTTCAACTGAGTTTCCAGGCTTCTCCAGAGGCACCAGCCTTGCACTCGGTCCTCCACCTGAGAAGGACTCCCCTGGATTCTCCAGTTCTCTTGGCTTCTCCCCACAGGCGAGACAGCACAGGACTACCCCTGGATCAGTAGGCCCCAAGACATTCCTAGGCCTACACTCTCAGTTGCGAGGCCTTGGGCCAGCCGGCCTCGGGGTGCAGATCCATGCGACACAGTCCCCAGGTCAGGACGGCCATGGGGTCGGGATAGCAGACAGACAGACAGAACGAACCCCGAAAAAACTGTGCCGGTACCTTAAACACCCTCTCCCAGAATGCACAGCAGGGAAACCACACCCACTGAACTATTTCCGAGCAAGAGGTGGCATTCAATGCATCCAGCCTGCTGCTGTTCCAAACCCACTGACGGTGACAGCGACACCTACGGTCAAGTGGGAATCAGTGCAACCCAGCTGAACTGGTACAGAAACCAGAACTTTTAGAGAAATTAGTCTGAGCCAAACTACAGCTTCAGACAATTAAATTTGAAAAAGAACAATAGCGTCTGCCCATCAGGAGCAGGGCACTACATGTCTATTGAAATTGTTGCCAAAAGTAGCGCAGGAACTACTTTTGTAAATTGTAACAGTGCCGTTGCCGGCAGTAGGTTGCGATTTGGCATTCAATTTGACATGTCAAATCGCATGTAAAATTGCGCCAATGTGAATGGGATTTTTAAATTTGGAAGCTGATTCGTTTTTATGCACAGCTGCACCAGATTTTCCAACCAAGTAATAATCTAGACTTTTTTTACATACCCAAATCTGTAACACCACTCCAAACCACCTCTGCACATCATTTAAAAGTTGTTAGGGTGATGACACCCAAACCACCTGTACAATAATTATTAATAAACAATATTATATTAATAAACAATATTAAGAAGTTAAAATGATGTGTGACTCAACTTTTTCTACACAATTTTTTTTTCAAATTGTGTAAATAAAGTAAATTATGTAAGTAAATCACTATGTAATCATAATGTTTGTAAACTGGATTCAGTTTTGTCCCCCTGTAATGAATGCAAAGATTTCTGACCCTTCCATTGCATCAATAATTCATTTAATGTACATTTATTAGCAAACATTCCTTTTTATTTTTAAAGCAATATTAAAGATGCCATGAAAAACAAAAAACAAACATGTTATTCTTACCTGCTCTAAGCAATGGCTTCTCACAGAGCAGCCACATCTTGCTCTTCTTGGGTCCACTGCCAGTGCTCCTGGCTCCTCCTATTTGTGCCCGGATTAGCATGCTCACTCCTGAGCCGCACTCTTTGTGTCCATAAAACACACAAAATTGGGCTTGGCCCCCACTTCCTCCTCACTGGCTGTAACTAACAGCAACAAAAGCCAATGCCCAATTTCTCTCAGCCATTGAGGAGGCAGAGACCCAGGAGAGCTGCTGTTGTGCACATCGCTGGATCACAATCAGGCTTGGGTAAGTATTAGGGGGAATTGCAGGGGGAGCTGCATACTGAAGGTTTTATACCTGCATGCATAGGCTGCATGAAGGTAACCATTTTAATCATTACAATGCTTACTCATATACTTTTTAGTGGCATGTTAGTTTTAAGCTCACTGGGCACTCACAGAACATAAAGCCAGATTCATACTTTTACATTGCAGCAATGTGTGAACAGCATTGCAGTGCCATTCACTTTAAATGACACCTGTCAACACATTCCCAATGCATCACAATAGACCTGAGCCACAAAGCACAGATGTGAACCGTTGTGGTACACCAGAAATAAACATTTTGAATTGTCTGCCTTACCATAAAGCACATTCACGCATAAGATAAAGCATATTAGCTTAGGTATGGTAACACACTGCAAAGGTATGAAACATACCTGACATTCAACCACCCAAACCTTTTATCTAACCTCTAAGGCCGCGTACACATGGGCGGATTGTCTGCCCAACTTAGTCCGCTGAACCGTGTTTCAGCGGACAATCCGCTCGTGTGTGGGCTTCAGCGGACTTTTTCAGCGGACAGTCTGACGGACTAAGTCTTTCAGAATTTCCGTAATTTTGTCCGTCCAAACTTGGTTTCAGCGGACAGTCCGCTCGTGTGTAGGCAAGTTGGACGGACTAAGTATGGCGCATGCTCAGAAAGGATTTACATGCCGAAGGTTGCATTGCAGTGTATTAGACGTCGTATTTCTAGTCCCGTCGTACGTGCTGTACACGTCATCGCGCAAGCTTTCAGCGGACTGTCTATTCATCGTGTGTGGTCAAGTCCGTTCATTCAAAAGTTGAACGGACTGTCTGTCGGATTGTCTGACGAACTTAGTTGGGCAGACAATCCGCCCGTGTGTACACGGCCTAAAACTAACCCTTAAGCCCCATACACACTATCAGATTTTCTGCTGATTTTTTTCCTTCAGATTTACCAAAACCATATACTATGAGGTCAAACTTTGGGAATTTAAATTTGTATGCAATCAGGCAGGCCCTTGCACTACATGGTTTTAGTAAATCTGAAGACAAAAATCAGCAGAAAATCAGATAGTGTGTATGGGGCTTTAACTGTTTTTATCAATTAATATCTTGCTGATCCAGCCAGTAGATTGTTACATATAATACATAGTATTGTTACCTTACCACTTTCTTTAGCAGGCTAGGCTATTCAGAAAACCACAATGCACAAACCATATAATAAGACATAAATGCTTACAGTGGTAAGCTTTCATTCACATTGGTTATTCATTCTTGTGACCTGCTTAGCACATCGTCTTCAATATATCTTCTCCAGCCCCTCCTACACATGCACCCTGCAATCTCCATTACAATCAAGGATTTGGGAAGACATCATGCCAAACGTTAATCATAAGTTCTGTAACTTAATGTTCCAAATAGGATATAAAATGAATATAGTTTTGATCTTTCATGTTTTTTTCCAGCTGCCAAAATTCAATTAACTTTAATAAAATGTGCATCTGTTAAGGTGAACTTTTCCTTTTTTTTATATCATTGTTAATATCTTGAGAACTTATGCAAATCAATTTTAATTCAGTATAGCTACAAAGTTAACACAGTCCACTGATTTCTCAGTTTTTCTTTTTTATCATTGAAGTAACTTCTCCATAAGAAAAATACATTCTGAACTTAAATTTTATGCAAAACTTGCTAACACAGATGGATGTCTGGCAAGACATGGTTGTTTATGTGACCTTAATGCTTGTCTGCAACACATCCAAGAAATAACATCTGTTCACAGAATACAGAGAATAAAGTTTGCTAATAATGTAGTGTATTAGCAGTTTCCCAGTATTAGCAATAGAAAGCTTGCTAAAGTACAAACCAGTATATATATATATATATATATATATATATATATATATATATATATATATATATATATATATATAATCTCACAAAAGTGAGTACACCCCTCACATTTTTGTAAATATTATATTTTTTCATGTGACAACACTGAAGAAATTACACTTTGCTACAATGTAAAGTAATAAGTGTACAGCTTGTATAACAGTGTAAATTTGCTGTCCCTTCAAAATAACTCCACACACAATGTCTAAACCGCTGGCAATAATATTTACAAAAATGTGAGGGCTGTACTCACTTTTGTGAGATATTGTATATATATATATATATATATATATATATATATATATATATATATATATATATATATATATATATATGAATGAGCCCGATGTTCGAATTATTTATTTATTTATTTATTTTACACTTTTTTGGTGAATGAGTAGGGGTACAATGTACTCGATATCCATTCACATAGGGGGGCTAGGGGGGCAGGATCTGGGGCCTCCTTGTTGTAAGGGGCTTCCAGATTTTGATAAGCCTCCCGCCCTCAGACCCCCACTACCACCGGGCAAGGGTTGTGGGGAAGAGGCCCTTGTCCCCATCAACAAGCACCCTCCTCATGTTGAGGGCATGTGGCCTGGTACAGTTCAGGAGGGGGGTGCTCTCTCATCCCCCCTCTTCCTGTGGCCTGCCAGGTAATGTGCTTGGATAAGGGTCTGGTATGGATTTTGGGGGGACCCCCAGGCAATTTGTTTTTAATTTTTGGTGTGGGGGTCCTCTTAAAATCTATACCAGACCTGAAGGGCCTGGTATGGATTTTGGGGGGACTCCACGCCATTTTTATTTTTAATTTTGGCACGGAGTTCCCTTTAATATTCATACCAGACCCAAAGACTCTGGTAATGGGGGGGGACCCACACCGTTTTTTTCAATGATTTGTATCTATATTGCCAGGATCTGACAATACATTACAGTCACAAGCAGTTTTAAATGGCATTTTGTCCTTTAAAAATTTAATTTTGCTGTGGTACTAGTATGAACATGGGAAAGATGCGCTACTTTACAGACAGATTAAGGAGACCCCCCAGGCATGATATTTAAAGGAATATTTCATTTTATTGATTCATTTTAAGAATTATTAAAATCACTGCTGCTGAAAAAAAGTCTGTTTTTAAAACTTATTTTTGCATTGATACATGTCCCCTGGGACAGAACCCAGGTCCCCAAACACTTTTTATGGAAATAACTTTCATAAAAGCCTTTATAATTAGCACTTTTGATTTTTCATGTTCAATAGACTTTTTTTTTTTTTTTTATGTATATTTATTGAAAAAAATTTTTTTCTGTAAACAGTACAAAAATGTCATAAATACGGTACAGTAGTCAATAACATTGGGTGGACATAGTAGGGGCACCATATTGTAAGTTACAAACAAGTTAAGTGATAGGATACACCATGAAGCTGTATACAATGGTGATGGCATAACTGAAAAAGAAGGATAGAACGAACTAAAACATTGGAAACTAGACGTATGGGTGTTCTTGGTCTGATACGGTATAATAGAGTAAACAGGATATCAAATCTCCCTAAGGTTACTTAAGGAAGGGCTGGCAGAGGGGGCAATAAAAGATTCTGGGTTGAATATGGAGGCATCCCATGGGTCCCATGTCTTGGAAAATTTGGGCAAGGAATCATGAGCTATTGCCGTCAAATGTTCCATCATACGCATGTGAGCAATGGACGAGACTACATGCGCTTGCGTGGGAGGTATGGGAGATAGCCAATGAGCCGGTATTACTCTCTTGGCAGCTAGGAGTATAAAAGCCATTAGTTTTTTAGCATATTTAGGGAGATCTAGGATCGGAAGGCCTAACAGGTAATGTGTCGGAATCAGTGGGATATCTCTTTTCAATATTGATTGGAGAATGGATTGGACCACAGACCAAAAAGATGTGATACGTGGACAATCCCAAAAGATATGAAGGTGTGTGCCAATATCCTGTAGGCACCTCCAGCATAAACGAGACAGTGAGGGATCATACTTATGTAAAACTTCGGGGGTCCTATACCAAAACATTAGTACTTTATAAGCAGTTTCTTTCTGCTCAACACATCTCGAAACTTTGGAGATGGAAGTCCAGATCTCCTGCCATTGAGAGAGAGAAATAGTAGCGGGTAGGATTTTGGCCCACTTCCGCATATAAAGGTGAGAGTCTAGAGTGGGGGGTAGTGAGTCATGAAGAATCCTGTAAATAGCGGATATGAGACCCTTCTGGTGTGAACCCTGGGTGCATAATATTTCAAAGGCGTTAGGTTTCTCCAGGCTCATGGCAGGAGATACAGAGCGAAAGTAGTGCTTAAATTGAAGGTAAGTGAAAATGGACCATTGTGGAATGTCAAATTTGTCTTGTAAGTCTGGAAAAGATAAAAGTTTGCGGGACACTGGGTGAACTAAGTGGCGAAGTTGGAAAATGCCTGCTTGAGTCCACGGGGTCATAGCCATTGTGGACAGACTGTCAGGTATGTCTGGGTTGTGGGTAACATTTAAAAGGGGTGGACAGGGGGAGGAAAGAGAGAACTTCTTGTGGCATTTTTTCCAAATATCCAAAGTAAATAGCATAGGAGCAAGGCAAATACGTCTGAGTTGTGATATAGAGGAGGATAGGTCAGACCAGAGCATAGAACAAGGATGGACCGGGTCAGTGATACTCATTTCTATCTCCGCCCAACGACTCGTCGCAAAATAGGAGGACCAGGAGACCGTCGTAGATAAGTGGGTCGTGTAATAATATCGTATAATATCGGGAGCTCCCAGACCCCCGTGTGAGCGCGGTGCAAAGACAACCGTATGGGCAATTCTATGTGCTTTGTCACCCCATATGAATTTAGTAAAGGCCCTCTGGATACTGCGGAGTTGGGGCATGGGAAGGGCCACAGGTAAAGTTTCGAAAAGATACAAAAATTTAGGGAGTATTGCCATTTTGAGGACATTTATCCTACCTAAAAGGGACAGGGGACATTCCATCCATTTACGGAGTAGACTGTGTGTTTCTGAAATGAAAGAGAGAAAGTTAGCCTGGTATAGTGTGCGATAGGACGCTGTTAAATGAATGCCTAAATATTTGAGCGAGTCAGAACGCCACTGGTAGGGAAAGGTGTTGCGTAAAGCGGCGAGAAGTAGGGGAGGGATATGAATGGGGAGCGCTTCGGTTTTAGCTGTATTAACTTTATATCCTGATATATTACCGAACGTTTCTAGGAGGGCATGGAGGTTGGGGAGTGAGGTGTGAGGTTTAGTTAAAGTAAGCAATATGTCGTCAGCAAACAAGGACAGCTTGTATTCTTTCCGTCGTAAAGAGACTCCCCTGATGTCTGAGTCTTCCCGAATGCGTGCTGCCAGAGGTTCAAGGCATAATATAAATAACAAGGGGGAAAGGGGGCAGCCCTGTCTAGTACCATTGCTATGTGTAAACGTTGGGGATTTGAAGGATGCTAATTGAACTTGTGAAGTGGGATGGGAATAAAGGGTTTGAAGAGCCGATACAAAGGAGCCTGAAAAACCGTAGCGTGCAAGTGTGGCAAACATGTAAGGCCATCCAAGCTTATCAAAAGCCTTTTGGGCATCTAGGCTGAGAATAAGAGCAGAGCGAGAGGTTTTATCAAGCATGTCAATTAGATCAATGGTACGTCTGGTGTTATCGCCCGCTCGTCTACCTAAAACAAAACCCACTTGATCATTGTGAACAAGGGAGGGGATTATGGAAGAAAGTCTATTGGCTAAAATTTTGGTAAAGATTTTATAATCCGAGTTCAGTAGGGCGATGGGCCTGTAATTGTCTGGCAGGGATGGGGATTTGCCCGGTTTCGGAAGGACTGTGATATGAGCGTGTAGGAATTGCGAATGTGGAGTGACCCCTTTTTGTAAGGAGGAGTAAAGCTTTAATAAGTGAGGGCCGAGGATGGGAAGGAAAGTTTTATAATATTGATATGGTAGACCGTCAGGCCCAGGGGACTTATGTAAGAGCAGTTCTTTTACTACTGCTGCTAACTCTTCTGTCGAGATATCTAAATTAAGGGCGGCTAGCTGTGACGGTGATATTTTAGGCAACTTTAAAGGGGAGCAAAAAGAATCAAAAGCCTCTTGAGTGAAGAAGTGTTTAGGGTCAGAAGCTAAACAGTTGTACAATTTGTCGTAAAACGAGCCAAAAACTTTGGACATCGTCAAAGGACAATGGGTCGGGGAGCCGTCAGCCTGAAGGGGGAGGTCAGGATAAGATTGAAAGGGACGCGGTTTAAGCTTGTTTACTAGCATCCTGTGGGGTTTGTTAGCGAACTCATAAAATTTCTGCTTTGCCCAAATTAGAGCCTTAGAACATTTTTGCATATCTAGCGACTTCAAACGCTCACGGAGGGTTGTGACCGTGCGCAGACGGGTCACTGTAGGGGAAGCCAGGAGCAGATCTTCAGCTTTACGGAGCTGTAAGAGGGTGTCTTGCCTCAGGGCTGCCGAGTCCCGCTTTAAGCGGGCGCCGGCAGAGATACATGCACCTCTAAAAAATGCCTTGTGGGCTTCCCATAGGGTAGACACCTCCGCCACTGAGCCCTCATTCAGTTGAAAAAATTCCGATAAATTTTGGGACAGTTGAGCCTCGACAATGGGGTTGCGGAGGAGAAAGTCATTGAGTCTCCAATGACAGGTTCTCGGCATGGAGCAGGCCAGAGCCAGGTCAAGCTGAACCGAGGCATGATCTGACCATGTTATGGGGTTCAGCTCCGATGCCACCGCCGATGTCAGTAGAGGTGCTGATATAAAAAGGTGGTCAAGTCTGGAGTACATCTTATGTGGGGGGGAGAAAAATGAAAATTGTCTGCTAGTGGGGTGTTTGATTCTCCATATGTCCAACAGGTTATGGGTTCTAATTAGTTTACGAAATGTGGTGGACTGACGTTCCACTCTAGATGAGGGAATGGAAGGAAAAAGCGTCTGTCTGTCTCTCCTAGGAGACATGACCATGTTGAAACCCCCCCCCATGATCATGAACGGTTGAGCGTATTTACCTAAGCTGTCCAATAAGTCAGAAAGAAATTGGATTTGACCCGAGTTAGGAGCATACACATTAATCACGGTAAGAGAGCGCGAGAGATATTCGCAGTCCAGGAGGATATATCTACCATGGGGGTCTATAAATGAAGATTTCACCCTAAGCGGGCAAGATTTCCTAATCAGGATTGCAACCCCTGCTTTGCCAGAGGGATCAGAAGCCAGAAAAGAATTTGGAAAGTGTTTAGCAGCAAATTTAAGAGAACCCCCGGGGCGAAAATGAGTCTCCTGGACCAGGACTATGTCTGCAGCCGAAGATTTGAACTCTTTCAGAGCCAGCCAACGATTATGAATAGAGTTCAAGCCTTTAACATTATAAGTAAGAACCCTTAAAGCCATCTTTATGGATTGGCAGTAATGCAATGTAAGCAGAACAAACATGTATTAACCAGCAAATGGTGAGCGTTGAGGGGTAGAAAAGTTCTTCTGCGACCTCTGCCGAGCGGGGGTCCAGAGTCGTCCTGGGATGGAAGTGGGTTTGGGTGTCACGGGAAGAGGAGTGGGGTCTTCATCTGGAATCGGTGGTAGACCAAGGCTGCGGAGAAATGCTTCACTTTCCTGTAAGTCTCTCATGGAGTATTGAATTCCGTCTTTTGAGGCGGACAGGCGAAAGGGGAAACCCCATCGGTACGGGAGTTGATGATTCTGTAGATGCGTAGTCACCGGTCGGAAGCTTCTGCGTTTGGCAAGGGTGATCGGAGATAAGTCGCTGAAAATCTGTATCTTCGCCCCCTTAAACTCTAGGCGGGATTTGTTGCGGGTAGCCACTGTTAAAGCCTCCTTACTGTCGTAGTAATGAAAGCGTACTATGATGTCTCTGGGATTGGCACCTGCTGGGGGCTTGGGGGCCAGGGATCTGTGTGCCCTATCCAGTCTCCAATCAATGTCCGGAATCCGAGGGGCCACCACATTGAACAAGCTGAGAAGATAAGGTCTAATCTCTCCCTCGCTAACGGTCTCCGGCACGCCTCTGATACGTAGATTTTGACGGCGTTCCCTATTCTCCAAGTCTTCTTTCTGGGATTGAAGCTGGGAGATTGATTGTTTCAGGCCAGCATTGTCTTCTTCCAATACGTGAACATATTGTATCAGATCATCAAACTTTGTTTCCAAGACATCGGTGCGTTCACCAATTTGGGCTATCTCTCCCCGTAGTTCGTGTGCAAGCTTTCCCATTTCTTTAGAGACGTTGCTGGTCAGGTCTTGCAGTAGGGCCTTAAGTTTGTCATCAAGGACTTCTACCGTGACAGGGGCGGCCATTGTTTCTGGTGAGGCGTCTGAGGAAAGCTGAGAAGCGTTTCGCGTCACCCCTTGAGAAGGCGTTTGTGTGGACAGGGTGGCCGTCGAGGTTGGGGAAGGGGATGTAGGTCTGCTCAGAAAACAGTCAAGTGTTTGTGAGGGTCGCAGGTCTGGAGATTGAGACTGAGTGGGATGTTTTGGCCCGTATTTCACCATGAGGCGTTTGGACTAGAAGTCAGACAGTTGTGCTGTCCCCCGTTGTAAAGATGCTGGTTAAGCGTTGCAGGGGGAGTAGGAAGGCGGCTTAGGGCGTCATTTAAAAGTTACATGGTGTTCATCCTATGGGACCAGATGTGTGGCCCCCACAGCAGAGAATGAAGCACATGAGGTAGAGGGACCACACGGGTAGAAAGGGTAACGTGGGGCCCCTAAATGAGGAAGAGGATTCCAGGGGGGTAGATTGTGCTGGTGAGGTGGAGGGATCCGGGGAGAATGTAGGAGCAGTGCTCACTGAAAATGTCTCGGGAGTCCCAATATGGCCGCCAGGTAGGCCAGAGCCTCAGTGTTCAGCTGAGGGTAGTGGTAGGGGGAGAGGCAGAAGTCTATTGCCCTGCCTGCGTGCACAGAGTGCAGAGCCAAGCCAGCGGGGGTAACCAGACTAATAAACTCCCAGGGCTTCTCCTCACCTTAGGCCCTGGGTGTAGCACGATGGCCGCCGGAGCTCACCAGGAGCCTGAAGAATTACTGCTCCTCGATACCTCCGGAGATACCGCTGTGGATGCTTCGCCGTCCGCGTGTTCACCCTCCGGTGCGTGCGGCGGTCTTGCGGTGGGCAGATGTGTCTGCCTGTTCTGTGGAGCCCGGAGCCTGCAGGGCCCGTCGGAGGAGGTAGGCCGCAAGATGGCAGCGGCGGGACTCTCACTGTGGCGCCGGCCGCGCACTAGGCCGCGGATGGTGAGAGCGCCGAAAGGTGGAAATACCACCAGCAAGCCAATCCGGGTGGCTTCCCCATTCAGGATGAGCCGTTTTGGGGCCTCGGCAGTCGATCCTGGGTGCGGATTGAGGTGGATGCAAACGGGGATGCACAGAGCTCTCCTCCAGTGCGTCCGTCCACCTCGGCTTCCAGCCACGCCCTCCTGTTCAATAGACTTTAACGGTGTTCGCACACATTTTTTGCCTGTTCGCATGTACTGCCGCAAACCGAACCTAATATAACAGCTAATATATATTAGCTGCTGAAATCAATTTAAAAATAGCCAAGAATAGAAAGGTACACTTGGGCCCTTGAGTCTCCATCACACTTGCAGCTGAAGACTTTCATGGTATGTCGACAACAATATCAAAACAAATAACAAATTCATTAAGGGCTCTGTTATGCTATGAGAACCAGTGAAAAAAAAAAAATACCATACAGCTGGTAGATGGTCTTTTCATTTGGCTTCAGGAGTGATATTGGAAACACAAAAATATTAGATGCCAAATTTGCTTTGTTTTTAACACACTGGTGCACGGAGATGCCATTAGTTTGAAAGATCCCCCCCCCCCCCCTTTCCATCGGACATGCATTGAAACT
Source organism: Lithobates pipiens (assembly GCF_037356315.1). Classification (NCBI taxonomy): domain Eukaryota; kingdom Metazoa; phylum Chordata; class Amphibia; order Anura; family Ranidae; genus Lithobates; species Lithobates pipiens. The sequence continues at coordinate 92,208,087 of NW_027507718.1, forward strand.
TTTTTTATGAGTTTTAATGTGGTAGCCAGCCAATTAAAATGAATGCATGCACATTAAGATGTGGGTGCCTTAAACACACCTCAAAGATATAAATGGGCCCTAAAACTACATGCTTGGGATATGCCTTAAAGTTTTATGTTGTGTTACAGTACTGTATGATATTTATGGCCAGCCTCACTGACAGCATATTCTGGCAGCACATATTTGGCTGTAGATTCAATTTTTCTTTTTTTACAGTTAGCTTGGCTTGCATACAGTAGCAGCACCCTAATCTGATTAATTTTATTTGAAAAAAAAGTTAGTTTTTTTGTTATAGGATAACACATGCTTTTTTATAGGCCTGCTTTAACAGGCAGATAGATGTTGGCCTGTAATGTTCTGATGCTGTCCCTGTTCTCACTAATGCAAACTGTCTTGCCCGTGGCCAATTTCAATCACACTCTCATTATCCCTTTTTATGTTTGCCATTGATTGGCAACAGTCAGTGGTTTTTACACTGTGTGGAAATCTGGTGGCCCTACAAATACCCAAGCGACAGTCTCTCCCCCCTCATGTGCCCCCATCAAGTTTCTGGGGCACCACACTTCCATAAGTGTATCTAGGACTTGAAAAGCGAGTGCTGGTGGCCAGAAAGGAGGGAACCGTCTTCCTATTAAGAAATCCAGAGTGAGATGTAAAGCATCACTTCAAGGTCCAGCTATCACTTTCCCCTGAAAAGTCACGAGACCATGACGTAACGCATAAGGTGCAAGTGGAGGTATACCAGAAGTGACCCCGTAAGGGAACCAGTTTGGCACTCATGAATTTTTGCTGGTTTTCGGCTTTTAAAATGTCAGTTTTATTTTTTTTTTGTTTTTTAAATAAACCTGCTTTTAAATGGTATCACACTACAAGAGCATTCTTCTTTTTTCCCTTATACTAACTTAGAGGATATTGAAGAGGACCACCTAGGAATTACAGAGATCCAGATTCATATAAATAGAGAGCAGAGCATTGGGAATATTCATAGAGGACCCCTCGAGGTGATTCCACGCCATTACGCCATCTCTGAGAGATAGCATTATACGCTGGTTTAAATCATATCTAAGGTGAGAGGCCAGAGAGCACAGAGGTGACACAGGAAGAAAGAGATTAAGTCACCCCATTTTTTGGACTTTCACAATCAGTGGTGAAGGGATAGACCACACACGGTCATTTGGATTATTTTAAGGACTTTTGATTGCAGAATTGCATATTCGTTATCACCTAAAAATAAAGACACCCATATTTTGTACAAGTCCTTTTATAAAAAAAAAGAATGCCCAATGATCGGCTGCACAGGATTGATCCCCAACAGCAACACTAGGTGAATGACAGCTCTCTGACCTGTTAACTGCTATGTAAAGGAAGGGGAACTGGGGTAACATCAAGGCTCCATTTCACGCCCATTTGCTAACATGGCTGGGAAATCCATGTAAGTGAATGGGCAAGGTGACATCAGTGGTTGGTAGGATGCAATGGGCGCAAGCAGACACTGCTTCCTTAACAACCACTGACAGGCAGAATGGCATTGATGTGGCATATATGGCCCTGTGGCAATGATGTAACCAGCTCAATTTCCCATCCATTTGCTTATTTGGCCAGGGATTCCAATGAAAGTGAATGGGCTGGGTGATGTCAGTGGTTGGTAAGGGCACAGAATTTGCTGCTTTCTTAGAAACCATTGACAGCCAGAAGTTGTCATGTTCATCTATGTCGAACACCCTAAACATTTAAGATTTTGGTGAATGACCTAATAGCCTCAAAATCTCAACCACCTCAAATCAGCCAAAAAATTTAATAAAATATGAATAAGGCTCCAATAGTAAAAACTAAAATGTAGGCAGAAACATTGTTAATTGTCAAAGCTGCCAACAAAACAATTCCTAACTGACCCTGATCTCTCTCTATTAGGGATGAGTCGAACACCCACCCGGTTCGGTTCGCATCAGAACAATAGAACGGACAGAAAGTTTGGCGCAAACTTTCGAACCCCCGTTAAAGTCTATGGGACTCGAACATGAGAAATAAAAGTTAATATGCAAGTTATTGTCCTTAATAGGGTGCGGGGACCCGGGTCCTGCCCCAGGGTACATGTATCAATGCCAAAAAAAGTTGTAAAAATGGCAGTTTTTTTAGTAGTAGTGATTTTAATGATGCTTAAAGTGAAAAAATAAAAGTGAAATATTCCTTTAAATATCATGCCTGGTGGGTGTCTATAGTATGCCTGTAAAGTGGCGCATGTTTCAAGTGTTTAGAACAGTCCTTGCTCAAAATGACATTTCTAAAGGAAAAAAAGTCATTTAAAACTGCTTGCGGCTTTAATGTCATTTTTGGTTCTGGCAATACCCTTAATCTCCATACAGCCCTTTTGGGTCTTGTATGGAAATTAAGGGTAATGCCACACCCAAATAAAAAAAAAGGAAAGGCGTGGGGCCCCCAGGCCCTATATACTCTGAACAGCAGTATACAGGCGGTGCAAACAAGACAGGGAGTGTAGGTTTGTTCTTAAGTAGAATCTGTTTGTAATTTTGAACTGGTACATTTTTTACGTGTAGCTCCAGACAAAAACATGTATTTGTAAGCTTTTTGGAAAACATAGGGAAGGATTATCACCCCTGTAACATTTGTTTTGCTGTCTGTGCACCTGTTCAGAAGATTTCACCTCACTTTATGTCCCAATAACAACTGGATTTTGAAAATTTGGGGTTTTTAGTGAAACAAGGAACCCTTACAGGAGAGAATTTCCCTTCCTAGGGGTAGATTTCCTCTCACTTCCTGTTGTCTAATTCTGTTTGCAAGTAGGAGTCGTTTGTACGTTGGATGTTTGAAAGTATGGGCCTGCCCTATATACTCTACAGAAATGTGGGCCTTAGGTGTTGGTGTTGCCACAACACTCTAAGCCCTCACAGTTACTCCTTGTGGGTGCAGGAATGGGCCCTGCTGTGAAATATTAGAACAAGAATAGTAATTACATGCCCCTGTTGAACAGGGTTATAAAAATTGGGCCTTTGATGGTGTACGGTGTGGTGGTGTTGCCGCTACACTGTAAATCCACACAGTTACTCTTGGTGGGTGCAGGAATGGACCTTGCTGTGAAATATTTGATCAAGAATTGTAATTACATGCCCCTGCTAAACAGGGGCTGAAAATTGATCCTAAGGCACTGGTGCTGGTGCCACAACACTGCAACCCCTCACAGATACTCGAGTTGCAGCACAGGAATGAGCCCTGCTGCGAAGTATTGCATCAAAAATTGTAATTAAACACCCCTGTTAAACAGGGGCTGAAAAATGTTCTTACAAGCTATCAGCATAAACATTGAGGAGGAAGAGGATAGTCACTCAGCATAACAGGATAGTCACTCAGCATCAGCATAGGCACTCTTGAAGGGATCTCACATTTAAAAAAAAATATTCAGTTACATCAGCATCAGGTGCTTGGTAGCTGGTGATCCAAGACTGATTAATTTTTATGAAGGTCAGCCGATCAATCAATTCGGTGGACAGGCACACCCTGTGATCATTTACAAAGCTTTCAGCAGGAATGAATGTGCGTTCCGAAAGAACGCTGGATGCAGGACAGGCCAGTAGCTCAATTGCATACTGTGCAAGCTCTGGCCAGTGATCCATCCTCAAGACCCAGTAACCCAGAGAATTTTCGGTGGGGAAGGTGTCCAAGTCTGATCTTGCCCCTAGGTATGTGAATCAGACGCTAGCAATGGTTGCTGGAACCAATCATACCTTGGGGCTGCAGACTAAAAAATTGTCTGAATACATCGGTCAGACAGCCACCTTCTGCACCGCTCCTTCTGTGACTGACCGAAGCCTCAGCAACACGTTATCCAGGAGGACCAGGAAATTGTAACCTCCCAAGCACAGGAAACGCATGGCATAAACCTTTCTGCAAGGTCTCCCGTAGATGTTTCATTCTCTGCTCCCTCTGCGATGGCAAGATAAGGTCCGCAACCTTACCCTTGTAACGTGGTTCAAGGAGGGTTGCCAGCCAGTAATGTTCCCTCTCCTTGATCCGGCGAATACGAGGATCCTTCCGCAGGCTTTGCAGGATCAGGGAGACCATGCAGCGTAGGTTTGCTGAGGCATTCGGTCCGGAGTCCTCTGGGTCACTAAGGATGACATGAACCAAAGCCACCTCCTCCCAGCCAAGTACAAGTCCATGGGTTTCTTCAGACTGTAAATTATTGACTGAAGATTGCTGCTGATGCTGAGTGATAGGCTCCACCTCCATACTGACACAATCCTCCTCCTCGTCCTCCTCTTCCTCCTCCTCGTCCTCTTCCTGTGTGATTGGCAGGAACTCAGGAACCCTGTATGGATAAAGGGGGCCTTGAGAGGTAAGGAAGTCCTCCTCTTCCTGCCTCTGTTCTGCCTCAAGTGCCCTTTCCATTATTCCACACAGCGTGTGCTCCAACAGGTGAACAAGAGGGACAGTGTCACTGATGCATGCACTGTCACTGCTCACCACCCTCGTGGCCTCCTCAAATGGTGGCTGGACAGTGCATGCATCCCTGATCATGGGGAAAAAAACAAGCTCCCCTGACCCTGTCCTTCTGCCATAGTCGCACAGGTACTCATTGATGGCCCTGTGCTGTGTGCGCAGCCACTGCAGCATGGCCATCGTTGAGTTCCATCTGGTGGGCATGTCACAGATTAGGCGGTTCTTGGGCAGGTTAAATTCCTTTTGGAGGTCAGACAGCCGAGCACTGGCATTATATGACTGGCTTAAACACAGACTTCCCTGGCCTGCCTCAGCACATCCTGTAAGCCCGGGTACCTGGCCAACAACCGCTGCACCACCAAGTTAAGAACGTGAGCCAAACAGGGCACATGGGTCAGTTGTCTCTGTCGGAGGGCGGAGAGGAGGTTGGTGTCATTGTCGCAAACCACCATTACTGGCATAAGCTGGCATGGAGTCAACCACCTCCCAGCATGCCCCTGCAGAGCTGACAGAATCTCTGCCCCAATGTGGCTCCTGTCCCCCAAGCACACCAGCGCAAGCAACGCATGGCATCTTTTTGCCTGCGTACTTGCATAGCCCCTTGAATGTCTATGGAGCACCGCTGGTTCCAAGGACAAAGCACAGGAAGAAGCCATGGAGGAGGAAAAAGAGGAGGGGGTGGAGGAGAGAGGTGTGTCCAAATCAGCAGTAGTAGCATTTTGGAGGCGTGGTGGCGGAATAACCTCCAACACTACTGCACCTTGTCCTCCATGCTTTCCAGCTGCCAGCAGAGTCACTCAATGTGCTGTGAAAGATAGGTAACATGCTTTTCCATGCCTGCTGGACCATGAATAATATTCACCTTACCGCTGACCGCCCTGTCCAGCGAGGCCAAGACATTGCCTTCCACATGCCGGTAGAGAGCCGGAATTGCCTTCCGTGAGAAAAGTGCTGTTTAGGATCCTGCCACTGAGGAACCGCACATTCCACAAACTCATGGAAGGGGGCAGAGTCTACCAACTAAAAAAGCAGCAGTTGAAGTGCTAGCAATTTAGCCAAGCTAGCATTCAACCGCTAGGCATATGGATATCTGGGAGTGAACTTCTTTCAGCGGTGCAGCAGCTGGGGCAAGGAAATTTGCCTGGTACAATCTGACATCAGTGTACCGATAGCAGATTGCCTGCAAGTACTTGGCTGTGACACACCTAATTCTACACCTTCATTCCTCTCAATGCAGAGAGGACTGAAGGTATAGTGGGGTTGGAGATCCCAGCTGATGAGGAGCAAGGAGAGGTTCACCTTGTTCTTTGGTGTGGGTCTTTTAGGTACACTTGCCAATGAACTGCATGGCAGGTTGACATATGTCTGGTCAAGCATGTGGTGCCCAAGTGGCAGATGTTTTGGCCATGTGAGATACGCTTGAGACATATGTTGCAAATAAGAGCGGTGCGATCTGATGCACTCGTCTCAAAAAAGGCCCACACCAAAAACATTTGGAATAATGCACAGAGACAGCAACGCCCTGCACATGCAGAGCTCTGCGGTGTGATGCAGTCGTGTGCTGACCTTAAGCTGGCCCCTGGAGGGCATCCTGCCTCATTGTAGATGTACCTCCTCCTCTCTCCTACCCACATGGAGTCAGTAACCTCATTACCCCTCCCTCCTCATCACTGGAGCAAACCTGGCAGTATGCTGCAGCTGGGGGAACATGACTGCCAGATTGCTGTCCTTCTTGGGCACCCCCTCTCTCTGGGCTCACGTTACTGCTTTCCTTTAGCTGGGTACCATCATCAGAGCCTTCAAAACGCTGGGCATCCTCCTGGAGCATGTACCCAACACTGTGGTCAAACAGTTTGGGGGACTCCTCATGAAGACATGGTGGGGCTAGGGAAGGAGTGACTGATGCCATTGAGACAAGGGAAGAGGCCGAGTTGGCAGCTGCTTTGCCAGACAAAGTACCTTGAACCTGTGTAAGAGAGGATGAGGACGGCTTGGTCATCCACTCTACCAAGTCTTCGACATGTTGCGGCTCAAAACGGCCATCTGCTGAAAAAAGGACAAGCGTGTCCCATGGCCACGTGCTGATGAGGTTGCACCGTATCCACGACCAGCACTGTTGCCTCTAGACACAGAGCCTGCTTGCCCTCTTTTAGTGGCTAGTGACTGTCTGCCTATCCTTGTTGGCCTTCCAGACATACTAATGGCCTGCAGGGGTAATTGTATTCAGATAAAGCATTAGGTGCACACTGTGTAAAGGACACAGTACACTAAGTGAAAATACTGCAGCTCCCTGCCTGTCAGTATATTATGAAGAGAATAACAGGAATGGATCTAGCTAAACTGAATACAGTGTATACATATATACACAACACACCTGGGATGCATATATATCCTCTACACACTGTAACTGAAGCTAACTGACTCACCTGCCTACTCTATTTAACTCAAATTAAATGACACTGTCATTCTCTCTCTCTCTCTCTATGTCTTCAACAACCGCCGCAACACACTACACAAGGCCGCCCCGCAGGCGGCCTTATATAGTGTGGGGCGTGTACTAAACCCCCTGAGACACCCTGACATTTTGGCCAATTATAGCTCTCTGTTTTTTGTGCGCTGTGATTGGCCAAAGCATGTTGGTCATAGTGCAGGCTTGGCCAATCAGCAGCCAGCAATGCACTGCGATGCCACATTGAATTATGGGTCGTGACGCGTCATGACTCGATTTGGCGCAAACGGCCCATAATGTTCGGAATTTGGCGAACGACCAAACAGACGATATTCGAGTCGAATATGGGTTTGACTCGAACTCAAAGCTCATTGCTACTCGGTACCAAAGTTTTTCTTGTGCACATTAAGGTCAGCAAATTCCAATGTAGCCTCTGAGTCAGCAGACGTCTGTCAACCTTCACTGGTTGTGAAGACTTCCTCAAGCTCCTCCAGTTCCCCTGCCATAACAGAGAAAGGAAAACTCTGGGAACCCTGAGAGGATACCCCTGAACCCACATTGTCGGTGCTGGCCAGGAGTTCTGGCTCTGCCACTGAGTCAGTTACTGTGACCGTGTCGGGACAATCCCACAGTTAAAATGAGGAAAGTCCCTACCAATGATAGCCTTGTGTACCAAGTGGGGCACAAGCCCGACCGGTTGGTCACTGTACCTAAGTCAGTTTTAAAGTTAACAGTGGCTATAGGATACTCCCAGATATCCCCATGTACACAGATAACAGCAAGATTTTTAGCCTGAAGATTAACAGTTTCAACCACCTTAGCTTTAACCAGAGTCACTAGACTTCCACAGTCCAGCAAGGCCATAATAGGATTATTATTAACAGTCATTTGGCACATGTGTTTTCCTACATTTGGCGCTGCATCGCATGAAACAGCAGCAAACATAAACTGCCTTCTGATAGATACATCACACTGTATGGGTGCATCTGTCAATGGACAGTTTGCTGCAACATGTCCCATTTCCTGGCAACGAAATCACCTGATGTTGCCCCAGTTTGGTTTGCTGACAGGCAGTGGCTTCCCTTTTCTGGGACGCCAAACTTAAGTCCTGGCACCAAAAATCCTCCTCCCTATCTCCTTGACATGCTTACCACTCACTTCCCTTGGAACAGTCTTATCGGTTGCCTGGGGAGACCGTGGCTTTGGGTGGAAACTCCATGCGGCTGTAGAGGTGGTGACCAGGCTCTCTGCAACAAAGTACCTTTCAACGAGTTCCACCAGGTTGTCTGCCAACTTGGGGTCCCCTTGACTCACCCACTTCTGCAAGTGAATTGGCAGTAACTTCAGGAATCGGTCCATGACTACACACTCCATTAATTGTGGCCCAGACAGGGACTCTGGCTATAGCCATTTCTGCACCAAGTGAATTATGTTGAACATCTGCAATCTTGGGTGCCTAATGCCTTGGAAGAACCAGCTGTGGACATGCTGTGCTTGAACTGCCAAGGTGACACAAGTCATGCCAGAATTTCACACTTGATCTTTTCATAGTATCATGCTTCTGCCAACTGCAGATCATAGTAGGCCTTCTGCGTTTCTCCAGAAAGCAAGGGGGCGATCGGTCCTGCCCACTGAGTTTTAGGCCAGCCTCCCCCCTCTGTGGTCCAGTCAAACATTAGCAGAAAGGCCTCTGAATTATCATCTGCAGTTATCTTAGAAAGAAAGCGACTCACATGGATGGCTGAGGGCTTGTCTCCAACATCATCAATTTTAGAAGGTGACCACTGTGCTAGCATCTCCACAACCTCATTTAGGATTTTCCTATCCGCTTTTTCAACAGTGGCTAGCCACTCAAACAGCCTCTGTGATTGTTCCTGTACAGCACCAATCTGTTGGCACAGCACCTTTTCTTCCATGCAATAGCGTTGACTTGCTGCTGTGCAGTGGTAGATAACACCAATTGTTTGAGGATTTCTTCTATGTTTTGTCACTTTAGGTATTAGCCCTTTAAGTAGTAACTTACTACAGCTGGTTGCAACCTCCACAATATGTAACCTGGGGGACAGGTAGCAGGTAGAAAGCTCCCTGGAATTAACAGTCTTTCAGGCACAGATACCAAATCCAGTGAGGTAGTGACTAATAGTGTGGTGTTTATTGGTGCTATATACAAGTCTATATACAGGTGCTGTACAGTGTTCCAGAAAACAAATATGAACAAAAATAGCAAAACAAAAACTTAGCCGTGCCTCTGCACTGCATCTATACAATATATACAGGCCCTAACTACCAGTCTGAGCAAGCCTACAGCTTGTCAGCTTCCACAGATACAGCTTAACGGCTTTTTAACAACCTTTCACTCTCACAGACCAGTGAGCAAAGGCTGTCTGTCTCAGGTGAGCTTAAATTAGCCTGGAGGAAGAGGACCAAGACCCAAACTGGACCATTGATCAGAGATCCCTAAACATTTATGAGAGGAGACATATAAACCCCAAACAGCACTTTTCCCGACTCTCTCTGTGACGCTCTGCTACAATCGGTATTAGGGTTATCCAGTGCATCCCTTCACTAATTCACCAACAATACAAACAAATGCCAACCACAACTGCCCTAACCCCAACTGTTAGACTGAATCAAATTGGTTTGTTCAAGGCTGGCTTGTAAGTGAGTGGGTAATTTTGATTTGTTGTTTTTTGACAGATGCCTGTGTACCTTGCTTCAAAGGCCATAGGATGGGGTAGTTGTCATTTGTATTGTTGGAGAGGGATACCTTTGCTGTTGTTGTGCTCCTGCTGGGTGTCCAGTGTGTCCCTATACCTTTAAAGCGGAATTCCACCCATTTAAAAGTCAGCAGCTACAAAACGTGTAGCTGCTGACTTTTAATAATCAGACACTCACCTGTCCCATGGTCCAGCGATGCAGGCACACAAAGCCTCACCCCCCCCCCCCCCAGGCGCCAGCATTCTAACTGTGGGTGCCCCGCTTTGGCTTTACAGACGGGTGCGCACTGCGCATGTGCGAGCCCCGCTGCATGCTGTGAATCTGTCCCACCTGTACCGTGTCCCAGAAGATTGCAGGGAGGGGGGGAGAGGTGAACTTCCTTCTGGTGCTGTAGCGCCAGGGGAGGAAGTGGGAGCTGGGTGCCTGTAAAAACTGGGTACCCACTCCCCCACCAGAAAAAATTATATGTCAGATGTGGCCTGTCAGGGGGCCACCATCACTTAAGGCAGAAGTTCAATTTTTGGGTGGAATTCTGCCTTCCCTTAATCTATCCATTATTATATATGTGCTCCGACTCAGGTGATTCTCAAATGTATAGATGTAGGACTTCAGTACGCTGTGGTGCCATGACATGGCTGCTGCAGCTTATGCATGCAGATGTGTACAAATAAAATCCCTTGACTTTAAGGTGAACTGTTAGACAGGGTTAGTTTGGTTTGTTACAAGCATATGCAGTACATAGAGATCTTGAGTACATGGTGTGGAATGCAAAGATAAGGAGCATGTAACAATAGGGCACAGGATTCAGGAGTATGTAACAGAACACAGGGATCAGAGATATGTAATGCACACAGTTCAGGGGTCAGGAGTGTGGAATATACTGAGTGCACAGAACAGAAGTGAGTAACACCCAGAGTGCAGGGATCAGGAGTGTGTAACACACAGGTTGCAGGTTGCTTGATTGTTTAATGTATAGAATGAAAGGGTCAGGAATAGATAACACACAGAGTGCAGGGGTCAGGAGTAGGGATGAACAGAATGTATCTGGGTTTAGTGGATTTAGTAAAGTGTGTTATTAGGGTGTATTCTTATGTGTTATTGTGTTATTAAAAATAAAATAAGAACAACCCCTTTGTTTACATTCCACTGGATTCCCCAGCTGGATGGGCTGGCTGAGGATGATTCCGGATTGTTAGCACACTGGAGGTTGCTGGCTTTACAACAACCAGCATGAGGAGAAGCTGTCACTTTTCACAGTTGTAGTAATACTACTGCTCAATATATCACTTCCCACTGCCTCTGGGGGTTTGACTTGACACCAATTTAGTTTTGCCATTTGATAGACTTCTGAATAAACTGAATCAGAACCTCATCCCTTTTCCAAATATAATGCATTATGTGATCTCTAAAATTATGGCCTATATTCAACCCTTAAAATCAGCTATTTGATCCAGTTTGGATTCATGAAGGTGTGGGATTTTCAAAGATTTGGTCTACTTAAATTAAAAAAAAAAAAAATTGGATTCTTTTTATTTTTGTCAGGAAGATTTGAACGGGCTCCAAAGTCAGTCATATGCCAAATGAAATACAACAAAGGTGCTATAATGTGTTGTGTTACAATTTACTTTGCAATTTAAATTGCATGTCCTTGAAATAAACATTTTCTAGCCTTTGCAGCATTTGGCTTATTTTCATTACAGTTGGCATTGCAATTGAAATCAAACTGCGCTGGTTAGTCGACCCGTGATTTGATACTGAACAACTTGGAGATTGTCTCTCTTGACATCAATTCTAGCAACCGGATGAAACTACATTTCTATCATGTTATTTAGCTGCATTAACACTTACTTTAAAGAGGTACTAAATTGTTTTTTTTTTTTTTTACCCTTTCTTTGTGATGTTGTTGTTTGGAGTAATAGCATTTCAAGGTCACTCATTGTGAAAATGAAGAAAACACCTTAAAGGGTTACTTTCCACATTCAGAATTATTGATGTTGCTGTTTTGGCCTTATGTCAGTAGAAAGGTGAACATATAAAAAAATTTAAATATTATTTAGGAAACTATTATTACATGTTCAAGTGATAAAATACAGAATCTAAAAGTTTAATTTATTGACATCCAGGTAGTATTATTTACAGTCAATATCCAGTATATGGCCAATACCATGATGGTATTTAATGGCAAACATGATTTGTCTGCAAAGAGGAGACCTCGTTATGGAACATGTTTCTATCATTATCTACAAAACTGGCAGTATTGAGCTAAAAAGGCAGACAATGTCACACAAAATGTGTAAAACTGAGCGCTAGACCTGCAGGCTGGACATGATGTGAGGGTTATTGGTAATCATAAATAGTAGTCCCAATAAATAAGAGTTCATGTATGGGGAGAGAAGTGCCAAGCCGCCTATAGTGCAGTAAAGTTTATTAGTCAGATTATTCATTATAAAAGCAAGTATTGCACTTACAGAGTTTTCAGTTAAGACAGGCATGTAATAGGAATGAATCCTCAGGGCTAGGGAACACTGGAGTTGATTGCGAGCGCCATCAGACTGTCTCAGCCCTGGCTGTGGGAGATGGGAGATGGGAGGATGCCAGCTGGTTCACTCTGTAGCAGGAGGTGTCATCAAATGATCTGGAATAGGTTTTATGGGACTGGAGGGAAGAGGGGGCATCCGTCTTTAGCTCTTCAATGAGATCATATTCAGGTTGATGGTTCTTGTCGTTGTCTTTGGTCCATTGTAAGATTTTTCTAGTTTGGATGTCTCTTTCAAATTTTGTGTTTTTTTTTTTCCCCAATTAGATTTTCTTCATTGTCTTGTATTGTCATGTACTGTACATATTGACTCATCTTGGTCTCTAGTTCTGTGAATTTTCAGTGATGTTTCCATTTTAAGATCTCAGTCCAAATACTGTCAATTTCTTCCAGATTTTATTTTTTTGGAACATTCATGATTTTTGTTCTTTATTGACATGCAGGTATTCTAGGATGCATTTGAAGGAGATAATCATTCATTGTAGGTATAGGTCTTCATCAAGAAACTTACATTTGTTGGTGGCCCTGAAACCTCTAGGGGTATTTTTGAGGTTGTGGTATTTTGTGGCAAATTCTATGTCCTACCATTGCATGGATTCATATTTTAAGAGATCTTCTAATTTATAGAATATTTTTTTTTTCATAATATTAAATCTTTGTGTTGATGTAGTCTAATATTCAGTATTGGGTGTATGCAGGGGGTGGCTGTAGTAAGATGAGATTCAATGTCTACCATTTTATGCTCCCTAGCACTATTTCTTGCTAAACAAGACTCCATCTTGAGGAAGCAAGGAGAAGAGGGGGGAAACAAGGGGGGGGGGGGGTGACTCTGAAGGGATTATTGTAATACACTGTTCAATATGTCATATTTTGTGTGCAGAAAGATGGCATATCTATAGTGTATATGTGCGGGGAGCACTTTAGAATGTTACAGTGAGTATTTGCTTTATCAATATACATTTCATAGCATAAAAACTCTGGTGAACAATCAGATATTCACAAAAAAGCCAGAGGTGAGCAGCTGAGAATCCCAGATATATATATATATATATATATATATATATATATATATATATATTCAGTATCTCACAAAAGTGAATACACCCCTCACATTTTTGCAAATATTTTATTCTATCTTTTCATGTGACCACACTGAAGAGATTACACTTTCCTACAATGTAGTAGTGAGTGTACAGCTTGTATAACAGTGTAACTTTGCTGTCCCCTCAAAATAACTTAACATACAGCCATTATTGTCTAAACTGTTGGCAACAAAAGTGTGTACACCCCTCAGTGAAAATGTTCAAATTGGGCCCAATTAGCCTCCCCCCCATATGTCATGTGACTTGTTAGTGTTACAAGGTCTCAGGTGTGAATGGGGAGTATGTGTGTTAAATTTGGTGTTATCGCTCTCACTCTCTCATACTTGTCACTGGAAGTTCAACATGGCACCTCATGGCCAAGAACTCTCTAGCATCTTAAAGAAAAGAATTGTTGCTCTAGATAAAAATGGCCTAGGCTATAAGAAGATTGCCAAGACCCTGAAACTGAGCTGCAGCATGGTGTCCAAGACCATACAGTGGTTTACCAGGACAGGTTCCACTCAGAACAGGCCTTGCCATGGTCGACCAAAGAAGTTGAGTGCATGGGCTCAGCGTCATATACAGAGGTTGTCATTAGGAAATAGACATATGATTGCTGCCAGCATTTCTGCAGAGCTGGAAGGGGTGGGGGTCAGCCTGTCAGTGCTCAGACCATACGCCACACACTGAATCAAATTGGTCTGCATGTTGTCCCAGTAGGAAACCTCTTCTAAAGATGATGCACAAGAAAGCCTGCAAACAGTTTGCTGAAGACAAGCACTAAGGACATGGATTGCTGGAACCATGTCCTGTGGTCTGATGATACCACGATAAACTTATTTGGTTCAGATGGTGTCATGCATGTGTGACGGCAACCAGGTGAGGAGTACAAAGACAAGTGTGTCTTGCTCACAGTCAAGCATAGTGGTGGGAGAGTCATGGTCTGGGGCTGCATGAGTGCTGCCGGCACTGGGGAGCTACAGTTCATTGAGGGAACCATGAATGTCAACATGTACTGTGACATACTGAAGCAGAGAATGGTCCCCCCCCTTCAGAAACTGGGCCGCAGGGCAGTATTCCAACATGATAATGACCCCAAACACACCTCCAAGACAACTACTGCCTTGCTAAAGAAGCTGAGGGTAAAGGTGATGGACTGGCCAAGCATGTCTTCAGACCTAAACCCTATTGAGCATCTGTGGGACATCCTCAAATGGATGGTGGAGGAGTGCAAGGTCTCTAACATCCACCAGCTCTGTGATGTCATCATTGTGACGGACCTAGCCAGGAGAGAGGCTTTTGGAGAGGACTGAATGCTAGCCTCTTGGTAATGATAATGGGCCCTGGCATTTGGGGGAACGGTGCTGTTTGTGAGCTGAATGCCTGGGGACCCTTAAGGTGGTGTTACTTTGTATTCAGGTCCATGTCCCCCCAAGACACACAGACTCTGGGAACCCTGTATATGCCATATTAGAAATAGTGACGAGAAAATAAATCTTGGATTACTTAAAATGGGACAGTAATATTTATCCACAATATCTCCCAGGATATATGTAAAGACTATTCTTGGTTTGTTTGATTCTGAACTCAAAGTGTTTGTTGAGAGAGCTGATCACATTAGCCTCTGTACAATGTAGGAGATGGGCCGACTTCTGCTGGAGCTCCTGCTATCGTGTGAAGGTGCCCTGTGGTATACTTATGATAATGTATAATCTACTGTGTGAAGTCTGACCTGTAGTGAAATCTTAACCAGTTGCCGACCGCCGCACGCCGATGTACGTCGGCAGAATGGCACGGGCAGGCATAAGGGCTTACATGTACGTCCCTTGCCTCCCGTGGGTCGGGGGCCCGATCGGGCCCCCGCCCGGTGCCTGCGGCGGTCGGTTTTCGTCCGGGAGCGATCCGGGACGAGGGGGCGGCCATTCATTCATGGCCACCCCCTCGCGATCGCTCCCGACGAATAGAAATCCCCCGTGACATCACTTCCTCTCCTGTAATGTAAACACAGGAGAGGAAGTGATGTATTCTCTCCTCCGTGTCGGTATTTTTCGTTCCGACACGGAGGAGAGCGGATCGGTGAGTTGCACCAACACTCTACACACACAGTAGAACATGCCAGGCACACTCACACCCCCCCTTTACCCCCCGATCACCCCCCCCAATTACCCCTGCCCCCCAGTCACAGTGACACCAATGTCATTTTTTTTTTTTTTTTGCATTGGTGTCATTTGTGACTGTAATAACTGTTAGGGCAGTTAGAGTTAGCCCCCTTTAGTTCTAATGTGCCCCCCTAACCCCCCCAATAAAGGTTTAACCCCGTGATCACCCCCCGTCGCCAGTGTCACTAAGGCTGGGTTCACATTGCAGCGGTTTATGAGAACGAATGTGATTCGCACCGCACTGCAGTGCAAATCACATCCGATCTCTGTGCGATTCGAGTTCAGCCATTCGCCGCACCCGCCGCACCCGCCACACCCGCCGCACCCACCGCAAATTCGCACGGGACCCTTTTTTTGGCCCGCAGCAGAATCGGATCGCATGGGTGTTCACACCATGCGATCCGAGTTTGCAGATCGCACTGCGATATGCGAACTGATCTGGGGGTGTCAGTAACATTTCACTGACACTCCCAGCAGTTCGCATAGGGCAGTGTGAACTGCCGCCGGGAGGCATGCGATGCGGGAACCCGCCGCGGATTCGCGGCGTTTCCGCATCGCTCCAGTGTGAACCCAGCCTAATAAGCGATCATTTTTCTGATCGCCGTATTAGTGTCACAGGTGACGCTAGTTAGGCAGGTAGGTATTTAGGTTCGCCGCAGCTTTTTATAGCGCCAGGGACCCCCATATACTACCGCATAAAGCCCCCTGATTGCCCCCTAGTTAACCCTTTCACCAGTGATCACCATATAACTGTTACAGGTGACGCTGGTTGGTTAGTTATTTTTTTATAGTTTCAGGGCACCCGCCATTTATTACCTAATAAAGGTTTAACCCCCTGATCACCCGGCGGGTGTCATTTGTGACTAATAACTGTTAGGGCAGTTAGGGTTAGCCCCCTTTAGTTCTAAGGTACCCCCCTAACCCCCCCAATAAAGGTTTAACCCCGTGATCACCCCCCGTCGCCAGTGTCACTAAGGCTGGGTTCACATTGCAGCGGTTTATGAGAACGGATGTGATTCGCACCACACTGCAGTGCAAATCACATCCGATCTCTGTGTGATTCGAGTTCAGCCATTCGCCGCACCCGCCACACCCGCTGCACCCGCCGCAAATTCGCACGGGACCCTTTTTTTGGCCCGCAGCAGAATCGGATCGCATGGGTGTTCACACCATGCGATCCGAGTTTGCAGATCGCACTGCGATATGCGAACTGATCTGGGGGTGTCAGTAACATTTCACTGACACTCCCAGCAGTTCGCATAGGGCAGTGTGAACTGCCGCCGGGAGGCATGCGATGCGGGAACCCGCCGCGCATTCGTGGCGTTCCCGCATCGCTCCAGTGTGAACCCAGCCTAATAAGCGATCGTTTTTCTGATCGCTGTATTAGTGTCACAGGTGACGCTAGTTAGGCAGGTAGGTATTTAGGTTCGCTGCAGCTTTTTATAGCGCCAGGGACCCCCATATACTACCGCATAAAGCCCCCTGATTGCCCCCTAGTTAACCCTTTCACCAGTGATCACCATATAACTGTTACAGGTGACGCTGGTTGGTTAGTTATTTTTTTATAGTTTCAGGGCACCCGCCATTTATTACCTAGTCTCACTAGTGTACCCCTAAATTTAGGGGTGTCTACTTTCCAAAATGGGGTCATTTGGGGGGGGTTTGTGCCATCTTGGCATTTTATGGCCTTCAAAACTGTAACGCCCTTAGAAAGCCTGAAGGCGGTGCTTGGTTTTTGGGGCCCCGTACGCGGCTAGGCTCCCAAAAAGTCCCACATATGTGGTATCCCCGTACTCAGGAGAAGCAGCAGAATTTATTTTGGGGTGTCATTTCACATATGCCCATGGCATGCGTGAGCAATATATCATTTAGTGACAACTTTGTGAAAAAAAAAAAAAAAAGTTTGTAATTTTCCCGCAACTTGTGGCAAAATATAAAATATTCCATGAACTCAACATGCCTCTCAGCAAATAGCTTGGGGTGTCTACTTTCTAAAATGGGGTAATTTGTGGGGGTTTTGTGCCATCTTGGCATTTTATGGCCTTCAAAACTGTAATAGGTAGTGAGAAGTGAACTCAAAAATTTACGCCCTTAGAAAGCCTGAAGGCGGTGCTTGGTTTTCGGGGCCCCGTACGCGGCTAGGCTCCCAAAAAGTCCCACATATGTGGTATCCCCGTACTCAGGAGAAGCAGCAGAATTTATTTTGGGGTGTCATTTCACATATGCCCATGGCATGCATGAGCAATATATCATTTAGTGACAACTTTGTGAAAAAAAAAAAAAAGTTTGTAATTTTCCCGCAACTTGTGGCAAAATATAAAATATTCCATGAATATTAGTGACAACTTTGTGTAAAAAAAAAAAAAATTTTTTTTTTTGTCATTATTCAATCGCTTGAGGCAAAAAAATAAAATATTCAATGGGCTCAACATGCCTCTTATCAATTTCCTTAGGGGGTCTACTTTCCAAAATGGGGTCATTTGGGGGGGTTTTGTACTGCCCTGCCATTTTAGCACCTCAAGAAATGAGATAGGCAGTCGTAAACTAAAAGCTGCGTAAATTCCAGAAAACGTACCTTAGTTTGTAGATGTGACAACTTTTGCGCAAACCAATAAATATACAATTATTGACTTTTTTTTTACCAAAGACATGTGGCTGAATACATTTTGGCCTAAATGTATGACTAAAATTGAGTTTATTGGATTTTTCTAATAACAAAAAGTAGAAAATATCATTTTTTTTCAAAATTTGCGGTCTTTTTACATTTATATCGCAAAAAATAAAAATCGCAGAGGCAATCAAATACCATCAAAAGAAAGCTCTATTTGTGGGAAGAAAAGGACGCAAATTTTGTTTGGGTACAACATTGCATGACCGCGCAATTACCAGTTAAAGCAGCGCAGTGCCAAAGTGTAAAAAGACCTCTGGTCATTTACCAGCAAAATGGTCCGGTCTGAAAGTGGTTAATTAATCATAACAATGCTCAGCAGGACATGGAGTCACATTGGCTGCTTTAAGGGATTAGTTAATTAGCTCATAATAATTCTGTTTCTGGTTACAGTTGTATTGTTAGGGTAATATGAGCAGGAGGTAGGAACCTCCTCCTCTTTAACTGTATATAAGACTTGTATTTGGTTCTAATAAAAAGAATCCATGTTCAGCAACTAAACAAGTATTGTCTTGTTTTATGCTTGTGAGCAGTTGGAATATCTGATATCTATATTCAGACTGCGAGGAAGCGGTATATGACGAAAGCACTCAAGCGGAGTGTGGGACGTTCCATTACAGTCATAGAGAAGTGGAAGAGGTCTCCAGTGGCAACCTGTGAAGCTCTGGTGAACTCCATGCCCAAGAGGATTAAGGCAGTGCTGGAAAATAATGGTGGCCACATAAAATATTGACACTTTGGACCCAATTTGGACATTTTCACTTAAGGGTGTACTCACTTTTGCTGCCAGTGGTTTAGACATTAATGGCTCTGTGTTGAGTTATTTTGAGGGGACAGAAAATTTACACTGTTATACAAGCTGTACACTCACTACCTTTCATAGTAATCTCATGCAGTATATCTGCAGTCTCTGATAGACTTGTGCACAACGGAAAATTTTGTTTAGTTTCTGTTCATTGTCATTTGTAAAATACATAATTTCGTTCTGTTATAATAATAATAATAATACATTTTATTTATAATGCACTTTCCATCAAAAGACCTCAAAGTGCTACATAATTACAATAAAAACAAACAAACCGCTTAATTTACAAAACATTTGCTAAAAAGAAAAGTCTTCAACCCCTTTTTAAAATTTTCAGTAGACTGAGAAACCCTCAGACTATCAGGCAAAGCATTCCACAGACGTGGGGCAGCAGCGCAAAAGGCCCTATCTCCCATGGTTTTCAACCTAGTTTTTGGAACCCCTAAACAATTCAAATTAGTTGAGCGAAGGGAACGAGGTAGATTTTGCAATCTAAGAAGTTCCTTAAGATAAGGTGGAGCTTGTCCATGTATGCATTGATGGACAAGAAGAGAGACCTTTATTTGGTTTTGGGATTACAGTTATGTGGGCCCTCAACAGGTCTCGTGGGGGGGGGGGCACCTGACGCTAAGGAATTAAACGCTGCCAAAAAATATTTTTGTAAGGTGGGCGCAAATGATTTATAGTAGCCTGCGGTGAGGCCATCAGGGCCTGGACTTTTCCCTGGTTTCAATTGTTTGAGGGTAGTTTCAAATTCAAGAGACGATAAGGGAGCTTCCAACTGAAGTACCATTTCAGAGGAGATGGGGCGTGGTGCGTAAGACTTTAAAAATTCCGAGATTCGTTGAGACCTAATTGTAGTGTCCCCGAGTGAGGAAGCCTCGTTTAAATTGTATAATTTGGTATAGTATTGGACGAATTGATCGGCAATCAAGTGGTTCGATACCACTTTATTGCCCATGGGGTCCGTGATGGAATGGATTGTTTTAAAAGCTCGCTGTTTACGGAGGGCCCTGGCCAGTAGCTTACCCGATTTATTACCATATTCGTAAAATAATTTACGCGATAAAACATAGCGTCTTTTAATTTGTGAATTTAGTAATTGTAGGAGTTCTAGTCTGGCTTGAGTTAAATCAGAAAGGATCTCACGGGCAAGAGAGAGTTTGTGGGTTTTCTCTAATGTTTTGATGCGATTAACGAGTTGTGTAACTTGACTGTTATGTTCTTTCTTTCTTTTGGCTGCAGCCGCTATCAGCACCCCCCGAATCGTACATTTGTGAGCTTCCCACAGTGTCATAGGTTCAGTGTCCGGTAGTTGATTATCTGCGAAGTAATGTGTTAAACTGTCTTGTATAGAGGCTGCAATAACTGGATCAGTTAATAGAGAGGGATCCAACCGCCAGATAGGGGCAGAGATGCGGTTGTTGGCTATCTGTAGGGTCATGGAGACCGGATGGTGGTCCGATAAGACCATGGCCTCTATGGTGGCTTCTACAAGGGAAGGGAGATCCCTTTGAGTCACAAAAATATAATCCAATCTAGAATATCTGTTGTGAGGAACGGAAAAAAATATAAAGAAAAATCCCTTCCCTGAGGGTGTAGAGTACGCCACGAATCATGTACACATAATTCCTGCAAGCGTAATCTAATATTGCGAAGCGCTGAGTAGGGCAGTGATGATGTACCCGTGGAAGAATCTTGAGCCGGATGGAGGGGAACATTAAAATCCCCACCTAGGACGAGAATGCCTTTCTGGAACGACGCGAGGGAGGACAAAGTGGAAGTAAAGAATGACGTTTGACCTGAATTGGGTGCATATATATTTGCCATTGTAATATCTTTCCCTCTAAGTGTACCCTTAATGAAGAGGAATCGAGCATCAGGGTCCGCAAATGTTTCCTCTATTTGAATCGGGCAGTGTTTGGCTACAAGGATTGAAACTCCTTTGGATTTGGACGAGTTATTTGTGGCATGGAAAACCGTCGGAAATTTATGATTGGTTAATTTAGGTATCTGGGTGGATTTGAAGTGGGTCTCCTGTAGGAAAACAATGTCCGCTTTACTTTTATGCATATAGAGGAGTAATTGAGACCTTTTCTCTGGAATATTTAGCCCGCGGACATTCAGGGATATAATCTTCAGGGCGTCCGACGATG
Source organism: Lithobates pipiens (assembly GCF_037356315.1). Classification (NCBI taxonomy): domain Eukaryota; kingdom Metazoa; phylum Chordata; class Amphibia; order Anura; family Ranidae; genus Lithobates; species Lithobates pipiens. The sequence continues at coordinate 92,229,136 of NW_027507718.1, forward strand.
TAATGCGGGGATTGGGACCCATTTTCGCAAAAAATACTAACAATAACCCACAAAAAAAACTTGGAAAAAGAGAAAAAAATAAAAATAAATAAAAAAAATAAAAAAAAAGGTGGGGGGTAGCGCTCTTCGAAAAAGGAGGTTCGGATGAGTGTCTGTAGGAGGACAGACAAAAAGTGTCTGAAAGAAAAAAAAAAAATATATACTGATATGTATACAGTGGTGTGAAAAAGTGTTTGCCCCCTTCCTCATTTCCTGTTCCTTTGCATGTTTGTCACACTTAAGTGTTTCGGAACATCAAACCAATTTAAACAATAGTCAAGGACAACACAAGTAAACACAAAATGCAATTTGTAAATGAAGGTGTTTATTATTAAAGGTGAAAAAAATCCAAACCATCATGGCCCTGTGTGAAAAAGTGATTGCCCCCTAAACCTAATAACTGGTTGGGCCACCCTTAGCAGCAACAACTGCAACCAAGCGTTTGCGATAATGTGCAATGAGGCTTTTACAGCGTCCTGGAGGAATTTTGGCCCACTCATCTTTGCAGAATTGTCCTAATTCAGTTACATTAGAGGGTTTTCGAGCTTGAACGGCCTTTTTAAGGTCATACCACAACATCTCAATAGGATTCAGGTCAGGACTTTGGCTAGGCCACTCCAAAGTCTTCATTTTGTTTTTCTTCAGCCATTCGGTGGTGGACTTGCTGGTGTGTTTAGGATCATTGTCCTGCTGCAGAACCCAAGTTCGTTTCAGCTTGAGTACACGAACAGATGGTCGGACATTCTCCTTCAGGATCTCTTGGTAGACAGCAGAATTCATAGTTCCTTTTATCACGGCAAGTCTTCCAGGTCCTGAAGCAGCAAAACAGCCCCAGACCATCACACTACCACCACCATATTTTACTGTTGGTATAATGTTCTTTTTATGAAATGCAGTGTTCCTTCTACGCCAGATATACTTGGACACACATCTTCCAAAGAGTTCCACTTTTGTCTCATCGGTCCACAGAATGTTGTCCCAAAAGTCTTGGGGATCATCAAGATGTGTTGTGGAGAAATTGAGATGAGCTTTGATGTTCTTTTTGCTCAGCAGTGGTTTTCTCCTTGGAACTCTGCCATGCAGGCCATTTTTGCCCAGTCTTTTCCTGATGGTGGAGGCATGAACGCTGACCTTAACTGAGGCAAGTGAGGCCTGCAGTTCCTTGGACGTTGTTGTGGGGTCTTTTGTGACCTCTTGGATGAGTCGTCGCTGCGCTCTTGGGGTAATTTTGGGCGGCCGGCCACTCCTGGGAAGGTTCACCACTGTTCCATGTCTTCGCCATTTGTGGATAATGGCTCTCACTGTGGTTCGCTGGATTCCCAAAGCTTTGGAAATGGCTTTATAACCCTTTCCAGACTGATAGATCTCAATTACTTTTTCTCAATTGTTCCTGAATTTCTTTGGGTCTCGGCATGATGTGTAGCTTTTAAGGATCTTCTGGTGGACCTTACTGTGTCAAGCAGCTCCTATTTAAGTGATGCCTTGATTGTGAACAGGTGTGGCAATAATCAGGCCTGGGTGTGGCTAGAGAAATTGAACTCAGGTGTGGACAACCACAGTTATAGTATGTTTTAACAAGGGGGGCAAACACTTTTTCACACAGGGCCATGATGGTTTGGATTTTTTTTCACCTTTAATAATAAACACCTTCATTTACAAATTGCATTTTGTGTTTACTTGTGTTGTCCTTGGCTATTGTTTAAATTGGTTTGATGTTCCGAAACACTTAAGTGTGACAAACATGCAAAGGAACAGGAAATGTGGAAGGGGGCAAACACTTTTTCACACCACTGTAACACGTTTAGATCGATTCAGCCCTTCAGGCGACCAGGGGTGTCGCCTTTCAGCAAAAGAAAGGATAGGACGAAGTTTAGAGATATTACGAAGGTGGTAGAAAGAAGTCTTGCATACTTGATTTATATGAGCTTTAAAAGTGAGTTGGGAATCCATTTTTACACAAAGATTAGTGACAACAGACGAAACTGGAATTTTAGAGCCTGAAAAGGCAATACTTGTTATCAGAGATGATTTAATCTGTATATTCGTTATGTTACATTAGTAAGTTTTCAGATAATTCCTTATTGTTTGTAGAGTGTCAAATTCATTCATTCGTATTCGTTGAAATTCGCTATTTATGTATGTATAGACATTCGTGATAATGATTCATAGTTTGGAAAGTCGTTTGTTTATTGAATCTTTTAACACACACAATGACAACGTCTCTTCTCCTCGGCTCAAATACAATACAACACCCTTCTAACTCAGTTCTCAGGAATGCACTTTGCCAGTAATCCATCCTCCAGCACAAAATTAGCTGATTGGACTATAAGATTTACTTTGAGCTGACCTTTTGTTTCATTAGATCTTTAAAGAATTACCGAATCATGTCAAATTAATTCAAATTTATTTGTTATATTTATTTTGTATTCGTTGTTATTCGTTATTTTTTTATTCGGACGTTCGGATGCATCCGAATGTCCAAAAGATGCAAAATTCGGCTGAATTTCGATTCGTTACGAAACAAATTGCACAAGCCTAGTCTCTGATATTCTCATGCAGTATATCCGCAGTCTCTGTTAATCTCATGCAGTATGTCCACAGTTTCTGGTAATCTTGTGTAGTATGTCCGCAGTCTCTAGTAATCTCATGGAGTATGTCTGCAGTCTCTTATAATCTTGTGCAGTATGTCCACAGTTTCTGATAATCTCATGCAGTATGTCCGCAGTCTCTGGTAATCTTGTGCAGTATGTCCGCAGTCTCTGGTAATCTTGTGCAGTATGTCCACAGTCTGGTAATCTCATGCAGTATGTCTGCTGTCTAGTAATCTCCTGCAGTATGTCTGCAGTCTGGTAATCTCGTGCAGTATGTCTGCAGTCTCTGGTAATCTCCTGCAGTATGTCTGCACTCTCTGACCCTCTCCTGTAGTATGTGTATTAATGTGCCACTTTGCTTGCTCAATTATTTGGGATTGATCCACTGCTCAGTGAGTGGTAATGATGTGCATTAACCTATAGCAACCAATCAGTGAGTGCTAATAATGTGCAGTAACCTCTAGCAACCATTTGGCAAGCAGAAATTATGTGTAACCACTAGCAACCAGACAGTGAGTGGTAAGGATAGGCTGTAACCTCTGGCAAACAATTGCAATCGCTGCATGATCTGCTGCAGTAAACTGATTTTGAGTCTATCTGCTATTTTTTTATATGTCTCAGAATAGAGGGGGGGCAAGAAAATGTTTGCCCAGGGCCCAATCAAAATTAAAGACCTTAGCCAGAATCTTTTCAGGCGTTACCCAGAAATGACAGCTGCAGACTCCTCCTACTACCAAGTGAACCAGCTAGCATCCTCCAGACTCCCATAGCTGTAGCTGAGACAGTCTGATGGCGCTCACAATCAACTCCAGTGTAACCTCGCCCTGAGAATCCATTCCTATTACATGCCTATCTTAACTGGAAACTCTGTAAGTGCAATACTTAATTTTATAATTGGTAATCTGACTAATAAACTTTACTGCACTATAGACAGATTGGCGCTTCTCTCCCCCCTTCCATGCTATTTTGTTTTGAGCTAAAAGGGGACTGGCAATATGGTTTAACCGCTTAAGGACAGCCCCCTGCACATTTACGTCGGCAGAATGGGCACAAGCATGTACAGGTACGTTGCTCTTTAAGTTCCCAGCCGTGGGTCGCGAGCGTGCCGCCGGATCCATGACCGTGGCCACGGGACCCATGGACCCGATCACTGCTGGTGTCCTGCAATCGGGTCACAGAGCTAAAGAACGAGGAGAGGTCTGTGTAAACAAACCTCTCCCCGTGCTTCCTACTGTGGCTGTTCCCTGTTATAGGGAAAGACGATCAGTGACATCACATGCCAGGCCATGCCCCCCTACAATAAAAAAAAATGCACAACATCACACATAACCCCTCCTCGCCCCCTAGTGGTTAACTCCTTCACTGCCAGTGTCATTTACACAGGAATCAGTGCATTTAAAGAGCACTGATTGCTGTATAAATGACAATGGTCCCAAAAATGTGTCAAAAATGTCTGATGTGTCCGCCATAATGTCGCAGTCACAATAAAAATTGCTGATTGCCACCATTACTAGTAAAAAAACAAATATTAATAAAAATGCTATATAACTATCCCCTATTTTGTAAACGCTATAACTTTTGCGCAAACCAATAAATAATCACTAATTGCTTTTTTTTTTTTACCAAAAATATGTAGAAGAATACGTATCGGCCTAAACTGAGGAAAAAATATGTTTTTTTATATATTTTTTGGGGATATTTATTATAGTAAAAAGTAAAAAATATAGAATTTTTTTCAAAATATTTTTGTTTAAAGCGCAAAAGATAAAACTCGCAGAGGTGATCAAATACCACCAAAAGAAAGCTCTATTTGTGGGAAAAAAAAGGACGCCAATTTTGTTTGGGAGCCAAGTCGCACGACCGCGCAATTGTCAGTTAAAGCGACGCAGTGCCAAATCGCAAAAAGGGGCCTGATCCTTTGGCTGCAAATTGGTCCGGGGCTTAAGTGGTTAAAGAAAGTAGTAACATAAGTTATATCAAAACTGATGGTCCACAAATGTACCGCCCACACCTGTGTAACCCCACTACGCTCTTGGATAGGTGGAACCTAATATAAATAATGAAAACTACACTACTGTGTCCAGAAATCTATAACTACAGTAATTATGTGCGCTCAGCAAACCCAAAATGGTCGCAATATCTAATCATACACAAAAATACATGTAAGTGATGGGTATAAATCCAAACAGACTATATATATAGGTGTGTGCATAAATAATTGAAAGAAGCAAAAAAAAAAGAATATATATATATATGTGTGTGTGTGTGTGTGAAAAAAATAAGTACCTAGTCACTGAGTGTATCAACAAATGAATGTATCAGCAAATAAAACAATAAAAAAAACACCCTGTGAAACAAGTGACAATATTCCAGTCTCTTATTTTAAGAATATGATAAAAAGTTCATAAAAGCTATGAAATGGTGTAGAAAAAAGTGACTGATCTGAAGTTCTAATACTCTTCCACCACCCGGTGAAAAAGGATGAATAAGTCGCTTATGACGAAACATGTCGGGCATGGCTATATGGCAATCAACTGAGCGGGACATAGGGCGGTGATATGTGACTCACTGCACCGGCTAGTGCTTAACTGGGATGAGGAGTGGGTGAGATCGCTGATTAGTTACGGCACACCATGGGTCCGCCATGACCGCTCTAGTTCCAGTCACCAATGCATGGATAGTCTGTGATGTGATTACATTTTGGCGTGACTTGGTTTGGGCACATGTGAGTGCAATGATTTGAGATTGCTTATGTTTCAATAAAGTAATTTAATTATCTTAATTTTCTATGTAGTTCACCTCTTCATCATCTTTACCTTCTACTCTCACTAACCTAACTTTACCTATACAGAGGCAGAGCAGCAGAGCAGACGTGCGCTAGAGGCTTTGTCCCAGCTCCAGCTCCAGCCACAATCTCCCCTTCTCTCGGCTCTCCCCACTCTCCCCCAGGCTCCCACCAGCCACCAACAAACCTGCATCCTCACCCGGCAATCAGGAACAACCGTAGGTTAGCATACCCCTACCTCTGGCCTCCATTCCATTTTTCACGCTATCCAAGGACGACTACTCCGGATCACAGCCAGGCTTATTTTCTGAGCGGGATCTTCACCTCAAGTAAAGGTAGCTGGAACAGCCAGCAACCCAATACAACAACTCCATCCGCATCCGTATAGGCATCCCCTGATCAACTTGCATGCTAATAGCCTCAAGCACGGCGGCAAGTCTGATACCTAGTTCGTCCTCAGGGTCAATACCCTGACCAGGATCACCATCTTTAGGCCCATAGTACCATCAACCTCATTGACAAACCATGTGCTACCTCAAATACTCAGCAGAAGTTCTCCACAGATTAACCGGTTCCCGACCAGCGCACTCCGATGTACGTCGACAGAATGGCACGGGCAAGGCATATTGGTGTACAGGTACGTCCAATCTTCAATGCCACCCTGCCATCGGGAGCGCGCCACCGGCGGTGCGCTCCCACTCTGGTCGGGACCCCCGTGAGTCCGGTCGCGGGACCCGCGGACTCGATCGCCGCAGGCATAACCGCGATCATCTGACGGGACGGCTGAATGGAGGAAATGCCGTGTAAACAGCATTTCTCCATTCTGCCTAGCAACTAGTCATGCTGATCTCTGCTCCATGTGATTGGAGCAGAGATCAGCGTTCACTAAATGAAAGCCCAACCCCCCCACAGTTAGTAACACAACCCTAGGAACACTTAACCCCTACACTGCCACCCACTGGTTAACCCCTTCACTGCCAGTGTCATTTACACAGGAATCACTGCATTTATATAGCAGTGATTACTGTATAAATGACAATGGTCCCAAAAAGGTGTCAAAAATGTCCGATGGGTCCCCCACAATGTCGCAGTCACAATAAAAATCGCTGATCGCCGCCATTACTAGTAAAAAAATAAATAAAAAATTATTAATAAAAATGCTATAAAACTATCCCTATTTTGTAAATGCTATAACTTTTGTGCAAACCAATCAATAATCGCTTATTGTGATTTTTTTAACCAAAAATATGTAGAAGAATATGTATCGGCCTAAACTGAGGGGAAAAAAATGTTTTTTTATATATTTTTGGGGGATATTTATTATAACAAAAAGTAAAAAATAATGTGTTTTTTTCAAAATTGTCGCTCTATTTTTGTTTATAGCGCAAAAAATAAAAACCGCAGGGGTGATCAAATACCACCAAAAGAAAGCTCTATTTGTGGGGAAAAAAAGAACATCAATTTTGTTTGGGAGTCACGTCGCATGACCGCGCAATTGTCATTTGACCAGCAAAATGGTCCGGTCTGTAAGTGGTTAAGGGACATCACCACCACATTGCCATCTTCAATACAAAAAATACTTCAAAGAGAACCACTATTAATAACCGGAAGACAAGCAACTCCCAACCACAGGAAGAGATCTACTCAACCACTACAATTAGATTGCGCCTTGATTAACGCCAGGTCTGCAGTCAAACACAGACTGGAAGTACACAACTTCATCATTGAGAACAATGTAGACTGCCTCTTCATCACCGAAAGCTGGCTAACCTCTGACTGCAACACCATCCTCACCTAATTGGTGCAGAAAAACTACAGGATCCTAACCGAACAACGGATAGGGAAAAAAGGAGGAGGCCTAGCAGTGATCTTTAAAGCTCACCGGGGGCTCACCAAACCATCATCACAGAACCCAGTGCCTTTTATGGAAACCCTGACACTACATCTCCAATCAACACCCCATGACACCACTCATATTCTACTGTGCTACAGACCACTGGGACCAAAGTCCAATCTTCTTTCACCCCTCACCGAATCCTTTGCAATACACACCCTAAAATTCAAAAATTTCCCGGCACTTGGAGATTTCAACCTGTGGGAAAACTAGCCCAAAGACCCCATCGTGACTGCCTGCATCAATCAACTAGAAGAATTGGGTCTCCAGCAACGGATAAAGACTCCCACGCATGGGTCAGGACACACCCTGGACCTTATTTTCAAACAGAACATTGACGTCAACATACTCGACAACATAACATTGCCATGGACGGACTACCATGCCATCAAATTGAAAATCGCTACCAACATCACCCACGAAAAACAGAAACCTGTAACAACAACGCACTGGACCAGATCACATAAAAAACTGTACTCCAAATCCTTCAAAAGCACTCTATCCAACAATATAACTACAATAACCTTAAACCACTCTGCGGAGGAAACACTCAACTCCCTGAACAGGGCATTACTGCAATCAGCAGACTCGGTAGCTCCAAAACGCAGGGCTCTCATCAGGAAGAAAAATTCTGGATGGTTTAATAGCTCACTCTCCCTACTAAAACAAGAATGCAGAAGAGCGGAAGGAACATGGAGAAGAAATCCCACGAGGAAAACCACTTTACCTACAAAGGTCTCACAGAGAATTATCGGAAAGCAATCTTTAAAGCCAAAAAGGATCACTTCTCATATACAATCTCAACGGCCACAAACCAACCACGGGAACTGTTTAAACTAGTCAATCAATCAATAAACCCAGTGTGCCTATAACCCCCAGAAAATGAATCCCAGGATTACTGTGAGAAACTGTCGGATTTTTTCATTGATAAAGTCAAAACCATCAGGGAATCAATTTGTCAGAAGAAAACATCCAACCGCAGCCAGCAAATACACAAAGAGGATGTCTGCACCAACATTCCGCAACCGCTGAAATTTTCACTAACCCCAATTACCGCAGACACCACAGAAAACATCATTAATAAACTTCATGACAGTACCTCACCAATTGACATCATCCCCACAAAACTACTGAAAGAATGCTCCGACATCGTGGCTCCAACCATAGCCCACCTCATAAACCGATCATTACAAGAAGGGATTGTTCCCAGCATCCTCAAACAAGGCATCGTCAAACCTCTACTCAAGAAACCAAACCTGGACCCTCAGGACCCAAACAACCATAGGCCAATTACAAGCCTCAACACCATTTTCGAAGATCATGGAGAAAGGAGTAGTACATCAGCTACAACTCCACCTGGATACTCATAAACTCCTGGACCCGCTGCAATCAGGCTTCCTCCTGGGTCATGGAACAGAAACAGCACTCCTTAAGATTGGGAAGACACTCTCGAATCAGCGGATGATGGTGAGCCGTGTCTCCTCGTACTGTTAGACCTAAGCGCTACTCATCCGCCTCACAGAAGTAGCTGGAGTCCAAGATGTAGATCTCCAATGGTTCGTGTCCTTCCTAGGAAATCGGTCACAGACAGTGAAACTAGGAAAATTCCTCTCTGAATCCCAGGCAGTCACCTGCGGAGTCCCTCAAGGCTCTCCTTTGTCACCTGTTCTCTTCAACATTTACATCCGCCCACTCCTCCAAATCATCAGATGCTCAGACCTTTGCTTCCACTCTTACGCTGACGACACGCAACTTTATTTCTGGATCAATGGAAAAAAAGATCATCAACAACAACTTAAAAACTGCCTCAAATCAATAGAGGACTGGATGACCACTAACTCCTTCCAACTCAACGAATCAAAGACAGAGCTTCTTATCTTACACCCAAATCATAATCCCGTAACCAAAACCTCCTGGTCTCCACCCACCGTCTTTGGACAGACTATCTTCCCAAAGACCAAGGCCAAGAGTCTCAGGGTTATTTTAGACGCACAAATGTCAATGGATGCGCAAATAGGAGCAGTAGTCAGTGGATCTCACCATCTGCTACGCATGCTTCGCAGACTCATCCCTTTTATCCCAAAGAATGACAAAGCAGTAGTAGTTGGAACAATCATTAATTCACAACTGGACTACGCAAACTCTCTTTACATAGGATTACCACCATATCAACTTGCGCGATTACAACTGATGCAAAACACGGTGGCAAGGCTGATAACAGGGAAAAAACCCTCCTCCTTCGCTGAGGAGCTTACATTGGCTAACGGTAAAAAATCGGATCACATTCAAGACCCTTTGCCTCACCAACAAATGCGTGCATAGAGAAGCTCTGCAATACCTAATGGAGAAAATAAATCATTTCACACCAAACCGCAGTCTTCGATCAGCCAACAAAAACCTCCTCGTCGTGCCCAAAGCCCGGTATAAATCCAAGGGGGATCGGAGATTCGCCGTTCAAGGTCCTCGGCTATGGAATGCTCTACCAATCAACATTCGCCTGGAAGAAAATCACCTGGCTTTTAGGAAAAAACTCAAGACCTCTTCTAGCTGATGATCAAAGCTCGCCACAGTGCATTGAGACGATTTAGTTCGCAGTGTGTGCGCTATACAAGTATTTAATTCATTCATACACTCATTAGCATCTCATTATCCTATACTTTACCAAATTTAGGACATACGACCCCTTGTACCACATACTATGAGTTTCCAATCTATTTTATAATCTCACTTTTGTTCTCAGCACTCATGGTCATTTTTGACCATTATCTTTCGAAATTTTCTTTCTTGGAAACCATCTGTGTTGAGTCCCAGTCTGGCATTACTACCTCAGCTCCCACCAGTGATACCCCTAGGGATTTTCTGATCCATGTTGACACTTTGCTACTGCATAGACACACACAATGTACAGTAAGCACTCTTGAGAGTAGTGTTGAGGGCTTTATCCTAGGTAAGATTACCTCTAATTATTCTATATTATCATAATCTCCTTCCATGACAGGGTCAAACCTTACAGATATTCTTGTTACTATTATACTACAGCATTCCGTTTTCCATGTGCATGCTCCTGAAGAGTGGATGAATCCACGAAATGCATAGAGCTATTAGATGCCATGTTTTTATACCAACTATATGTTTTATTGATTTGATGATCACTTGTAATATGTGATTTGTATTATTAATGGATAATTGTCATTGCTGTATGTTTATCCTTTGAAAAAAAATATATTATTTTTTTTGGTGTACTCATGTAACTTATCACTGACTTCCAATAAATTCAAACTTTTTACACCTGCCTACTTCATTTAAAGTCCCAATCCCCAGTCCTCCTGTTTGTTTCAATTAGGTAGGGGTGGAGGCAATTGACCTTACCCAGTCACCATCTCATTTAAAGTCCCAACGTTTTTTCTTTTCTTCTAATATATTTTTTAGGGATATTTATTAGAGCAAAAAAGTAAAAATTATTGCTTTTTTTCAAAATTTTCAGTTTTTTTTTTGTTTATAGCTCAAAAAATAAAAACTGCAGAGGTGATCAAATACCAGCAAAAGAAATCTCTATTTATGGGGAAAAAAAGGATGTCAATTTTATTTGGGTACAATGTTGAACGGATGTGATATTGTCAGCTAAAGCAACACGGTGCCAAAATGCAAAAAAAATGCTCTGGTCAGGAAGGGGGTAAAACCTTCCAGGGCTGAAGTGGCTAGAGATTGCATGCAAAAAACATGCATTGTATTTCCCATTGCTGCTTACAGTGATCCCCAGATTAGGTTTGATATTTTAGATGGCTGAACATTAAAGTTGGAAAGATACTTAAGAGTTGTATCAATACTTTGTACAATATGCACACAACTCACAGCATCACACAGTCCATACATAGCACCATTTATTTGTAAGGGCATGCCAATGCACAAAAAAAAATAATCTTGCCACTGTACCTGCCTTCTAATGTAAACACACAGAGGGTGAAACAATGTTGCGTTTTTTTGAAAATGTTTGAGGGATAAGTGGAGAAGACAGTAGTAGCTTGTTTCTTAACAAGCAGAAAACAAGCTTTGAAACAAATCCTCACTCACCTACTGTAATACTTTTTGAAAAGAGTAACCCTTTTTCAAAAGATCTCTAAAGCTGGGTTTCATCCCCTTTCTAAAAGCTTATAAAAACTCTGGCTGTTTACATGACAGTCTGACAAGATCTGAAAAATAAAGATTTCTGTGGCTCTGTTGTATATTTTGAAAATCAATTTCCTCACATTGACTAATAAGGTAAATGAGGGCATCTTGTAAAGTGGTTCTAAAAGCAGAAGTCTTTTTTATTTTTCGTTCATGCATTATATGCATTAAGTTAAATAAAACCTTTTTGCACAGGTTTTTTTTTTTTTAAAACCCTGCTCCCCCCAACCCCGCGATACTTATCCAAGCCAATGTTGACCCGACACTGTGCATGAGAGCAGAATCCCTGCTCTCTCCTACCTGGCTCAGAGGCAGCCGCAGGAGTCATTGGCTCCTACTGCTGTCAATCACTGTCATTGGGGAGGGAGCAAGAAGGGGCAGTGCTAATTCACACTGTGTGTGTCAATAGACACACAGAGCTCAGCTCAGGAGTGATCCTACATAAGTGTCCCTATAGCAAGCCGCTTGCTATTTGAGCACTCAGCGGGTGGAGAGAGCCAAGAGCACTGGGGGGAACTGGACTACCCTGTGCAAAACCATTGCAAAGAGCAGGTAAATATACCATGTCTTTTATTTTAAAAAGAAAGTGTAATTACTTCAATATCTAAAGTCTAGACATTCAGTAGGTAAAATGTAAGGTGTGACAGATAACAAATGTTCTGACTGGTTCAATGTAAACTGGAATATAAAATATTGTTGTTAAGGTATGACATAGGCAGGAATGATTGTAAATCTGATAAGCCAACAAGATATTAGAATTACCATGCATAAGAACACAGATAATAGCTCCTAATGACTTAGTATGCCAAATGTCTCCTGTACTTGTTCCAAGGTCAAAGATTGACAGCTGTCTGATGTCAGTTCTTGATGACTTCCAGAAGATGCAACACTGTAACTTAGAGCAGACTCTTGTTCAGTTTTTCAATCACACAGAGAAGACTAGATGTCTGACTGACTGCACTGTTCCTACTGCTAAAACGCACAAACCTACAATGGCATCTTATTAAATTTGTCCTTTACTAACACTGCAATTCTATACAAAAAAAAAAAAAAAGATAAGGCATAATCAGTTTATGTTATAAATTATATACAAATTCTCTCTCTACAATTTGCTGAATTTCTTTGAAACCCTGTATATACTGTAATTGTTTTTGTTTATAATCAGACAATATTTCAATTGAAAAAAATTATAATGAACTCTGCGTCAAAAATATATAATAAATTCTAGAAACCTAAAAATAATTATTCTAATGCTGCTCCCCTGAAAAAGAGAATAATATACTCCTCATTAAAGATTTGGATGACATGTAGGGGGCGCTAATTAGCAAAAATTATTATCAACGTGATTACTTCCCCTCTCATTAACAATCAATGTTTGACAAAATATCATGTGTAAAACTACCCATAATAAATTCACCATATAAAATATACAAAATACTCACACATAACATGTGATAACACCCCAGTGACAGCAATTATTACAACAACTATAGTATTAAAGTCCTTGTGATCCAAACTGCTCCAATTAAACATTTATTTTAAACGTGATGTGATTGCCACACACAAAACGATGACAGCTCTTTGGTGTAGAAGAATATAACCACAACCTTCCACGTGATCCTTCACCACAGCCTTGATAATCCACACCCAATAACTGACTGTAATATGATTCAGCTTCTCCCCAGAAAAATGCCAGCAGCCCCAGTGCTGGGGAAAAGGCACTTGCACAAGTAAGCAGCCATTTGGCTGAATATGTATTGTTAATAAAATTGAGTTACTCTATGGAGGCTCTCCATCCGTTTTCCATATACCGCACTTACCGTACTTGAGGAGGAAGGTTAAAACTATCTACAGGTCAAATGCATGTAAGCAGGCACAACACTGCAGAGGTGATTATTGACTAACTTTTTCAGTAAAGTGGTCAATGAAATCTGGTAAGCTGTATCATATTACAGTCACTTATTGGTTGTGGATTATCAAGGCTGTGGTGAAGGATCACGTGGAAGGTTGTGGTTATATTCTTCTACACCAAAGAGCTGTCGTCATTTTGTGTGTGGCAATCACATCACGTTTAAAAGGAATCTTTAATTGGAGCAGTTTGGATCACAAGGACTTTAATACTATAGTTGTTGTAATAATTGCTGTCATTGAGGTGTTATCACATATTATGTGTGAGTTTGTTGTATATTTTATATGGTGAATTTATTATGGGTAGATTTACACATGATATTTTGGCAAACATTGATTGTTAATGAGAGGGGAAGTAATCATGTTGATAATAATTTTTGCTAATTAACGCCCCATACATGTCATCCAAATATTTCAATTGAAGCTAAACATTTTTATTTACCTTTTTCATTAATATGAAATAAGATAAATATGTATACAGTATGCCATCACTGTACTTGTCATTCATATGAATTAATAATAGCAGTGTGACTGAAATAAACAAGGGTAAACAGTTTTTTTTTTTTTCGTTTTTTTAACCTAGCTATTCAAAAAATTTACCAACATGGAAATGAAGGTCAGTGGTGCACAATTATGAAGGAAACATTGTTAAAATGGCACACAATATTTAATCTGTATTAGAATACAATAACTTTTGGAATAAACTGGGTCTCTATCCGTTAGCAGCATTTTGTGCAGATTAAGAGCAAGTTAGCAACAAGCATACACATCGGAATTAGCCTAGTCACTGGGACTCAAATTTTTGCTTTGTCTTTGACAGCTATCAGCGTTCTTTATGTTGAGGGGCACTGCAGCAGCTACACTCCCATGTTAAATGTAGAGATGTTGTAATCCACATTAACAAATAATAGTAGAGTGTGGCGCTTAATAAAAATAATATCAAATATGTAGTCAATAACGACTGTGTAAATATTAATATGACCACATGCTCTTGAAATATCAGTGATTAAGTCAGATATATAAATCATATAATAAAGTGTTAAGTGAAATACAATATTAACTACTGTACAGAAAAAAACATATTAATGAAAAACAAAACACGTGTAAAAGTCCAAACAGTGTTGAAAATATTAGAAGTAACTTGTGTGAATTTTCTGAAAATCTCCACCACCTTATGGAAAAGGGTTTACTGGAGAAAATGAACCCAACTAGGCGTGTGCCTGATGAGTCTCAAAGACTTGGTGGTGTAATCACAGTGTAATGGTGAGCTGCGCTATAAAAACAAAAAATGGTGCTAAAATAACTCCTAAGAGTGGAATGATTAAAACAAAATATCCTAAGCTAGATGAGAAAATAAATCTCCATTAATTCATACAATAGGGGGTCAACAACCCAAATAGAATAACAGTGAGCATTGAATAGTAAGTGGTGTAATAAATAATATTGTAAAAATTATTAAAAAGTGTATAAATGAATTAAATCATTAGTACATGAGTGTAAAAAAAGGCAAAAAACCCAAAAAACAGGAAAAAAAAAGAAAAAAAAAATGTGTGTCAGATCGCGTGAAGAGACCCAACCTGATTAAGCCAATAAAAAAAACCCCTCAAATAAGAAAAAGTGAATAACACAAAATATATGTATCCCTCATAATACAGACAAATAAACTCAAGAGTGAAAACAAAAATAAATTCCAATAAATGTGAAAAATAATTAAAACAAGAATAAAATATAGTCACTTAAAGTCCCAAGAAAAATATCAATCGGCAAGTGGAAATAATTCGTTCAGAGTGAGGATGAGAAATGACACCCACGTCACTTCGTGTGTACAGGAGTCCAGAAAGCCACCTCCACCAGTGAAAAAAAAAGGGGGCCACTTACCAGAACTGGGGATGTTGACTTACTGCAGCCACTGCGTTTTTATAGATATGGCTAGTACTTACATCGGGGTCAGTTCCCTTGACACACACAAAAACAACTTCTGGTGGGGGCGGAGCCGGCGCGCAAGGAGCATGGACACGTGAGGTCTGAGCTCCTCGCCATACGGGACATCCAGCACCGTTTACAGCGACGACAGACACGGACGAGTGGCATATCCTCACTTCGGAAAGGCCCAGGGAAGTGCCCGGTCATGTCGAGGAGGAGGAGGGAGCGCTCTCAGCCCGGGAAAATTACGGACTTTTTCGGCCGGCCAGGCCGCACGGGCAGGCAAGATGGCGCGCCCGGCGCACGTGTGCCACAGGCCGCAGAGAAGGCCTGCACGGAGGATACTGAGGACGGCTGGGAAACTGTGAGTAGGCACAGACACAAACATAAAGCACCGCAGGCCATATCCCCATTCTCCTCCAGCTCAAATAGCCCAGCTAAATCTAAGCCTAAGCTGACACAAGGGATGGCTGATAGAGAGGACAGAGACACGGCTGCTATTATTGATGACACGCTGGAGTTTCAAGATGCAATCGCAGCTTTCCCCACAAACAACCAGCCAGTTATGGACTCCGTCTTGAAGGACATGTTAGTCACATTAAGAGGAGCAATTCACACTGACATGCTACAGTTAGTGTCACAATGCAAATCTGAAGTAAAAGCGGTCAGTGACAGGGTCTCCCATATTGAACACAAGATGGGAGAATTTACAGATACGTTCAACAATATGGTGGACGCTCACAACGAACATGATGAGGACATATCCTGGCTTAAAGCTAAAGTGGCGGACCTGGAAGACCGCTCGAGAAGGAATAATGTAAAAATTAGAGGCATTCCGGAGACGGTTAAGCCCCAAGACTTGATGGCACACCTCACTACTATTATGCGTGAAATTTTACCAGATGTGTCGTTAGAGGAACTGACTATTGACCGCATCCATAGGCTGCCTAAGCCACAACACATTCAGGCGAAACTTCCCAGGGACACTATTGCCAGGATACATTACTACAGAGTAAAGGAGAAGATAATGTATGCTATAAGGCAAGCAGATCATCCCCCAGACTGCATCCAGGGACTTACGTTCTTTGCAGATCTGTCGGCTCACACTATGCAACGGAGACGTAATCTTTTGACTATTACCAAAGCACTCAGAAAACACAAGATCCCATACAAATGGAATCACCCAGCTACCCTAATTATTACCAAAGGGGACAGAGATCATCGCATCAGCACGCTAGAAGACGGCTTGCACCTACTGGGGAAATGGGACATTATCAACACAGATCAGTCGTCCCCCAGGAATCATCAGGTCCATCAAGCAGTAAAGGACACCCCTGAGAGCTAAAGCGGCAATACTCGGATGCCGTGTCTGGTTTGTATTTACTGCACTTCAACCTGGATGACCCCATCGGCATTGAGACTTGTGTTTCCCCCCGTTCTCATTAGCCACTGTTGGCTTGGTTCTTAGGAATCAGTTCCTACATTTTTTTATTATTGATTTTTCTAAGTTTTTTGATACGAAGGTTCTTACACTTCATCGTTTTGTTTAAGTTTATTTTTTTTTTTTTTTATTTTTTTTTTTCTTGAAACGAGACTTCCTATATACGCTCACTATCGTGCGCACCAGATTGACTAGTGGGTGTTGAGCAGAGGAGTGCATAGAGGTTCCTTTTGTATCTTAGAAGTTGTTGTTCTCCACTTTTGGAGACGACACAAGCTCCCGGTCATGGCATTCAAGTTATCTTCTTTAAATGTTAATGGCCTAAACAGCCCGCAAAAACACCATATGTTATGGAAAGAGACCCAGCGGTTGCGATGTGATGTCCTCTGCCTGCAGGAGACCCACTTTAAAGAAGGTAACCATCCTAAATTGACCAACAAACATTTCCCCATGATATTTTTAAGCAATGCCCCAACAAAAAAAAGGGGAGTAGCAATCCTCGTTAAGCAATCAGTTGTTTATAAGTATATTTCCCATCAACAAGATAGAGAGGGGAGGTATTTGATTCTCAACTGCGAAATTAATAATGTAGCTTACACCATAATCAACGCTTATGCCCCCAATGCCCGACAGGTGCATTTTCTTAACAAGCTATGGAGGAGAATACAAAAGACAGCTAAAGGGCATATTATTTTATGTGGGGACCTAAATGCAGTCCCAGATAAAATATTAGACGTATCTAATCCCTCCCCGAGGCTCTCCTGCAGGCCTGAGATTGCAAAATTCATAGGAACGGCTGGCTTATATGATGTTTGGAGATGTCAACACTCCACTGAACGAGACTTTTCTTTTTTTTCTCAGGTTCATATGTCCTATTCTAGGATTGACATGTTTCTAGTTGATACATTTTTATTACAACGTGTATCTGGCTCAGAGATCGGTACCATTTCATGGACGGATCACGCACCAGTATCAATGACGGTTGGGGGTGGCGCCTTCTCTACCCGGGCAAACCGGTGGAGGTGTGACTCCCAGCTGTTTAAAGATCCAGAGGTGGTACAGGAGGTTGTAACCGCACTGCAGGAATTTTTTATGACTAATGATGTTGAGAATATAGACCCGTTTATCTTATGAAATACTCACAAGGCTTGTATTAGGGGTCTGCTGATTAAGATCAGCGCGGGAGTGAATAGGAGGAGGAGGCAGCGTCTGGATAGCCTTTTGAAAGAAATACATGATTTAGAAATCGTGAATAAAGCTACCCCTTCCTGCTCCACAAGTAGCAAACTTACTAGCTCGCACTGACCTACGTACACTACTGGTAGCCCAACATGCCAAGAACATTCATAAACTCAAAGCTAATTGCTATACTCATGGCAATAAAGCAGGGAAGCTCTTGGCCATGCAGCTTAAAGACAAAGTACTTAAACAAAGAATACCTTACATAGTACATCCAGAAACGGGATCTAGGCTTACCAATCCTAAAGAAATAGCGGATGCTTTTGGCTGGTACTATAGTAGCCTATACAACTTAAAAGAAGATCCCTCCGCTGTACAGCCCACACCTGATGCTATAGAGCAATTTCTCCAGACACTTAACCTCCCGAAATTACAACCATTACACTTAGAGCAATTAAATGCCCCATTTTCGTTAGCTGAAATACAAAAAACTATAGACGCTCTCCCTAAAAATAAATCGCCCGGTCCAGATGGCTACTCCTCTGAATATTATAGGACTTTCTCTAATATCTTATCTACCTACATGCAGAGGGTGTTCCATGCAGCTGCCTCCTCAACTTCCTTTCCATCCGAGATGCTATCAGCTACTATAATAACATTGCCTAAGCCAGGAAAGGATCCAGATAAGGTTCAGAACTTCAGGCCCATATCTTTATTAAATGTGGACCTAAAGATATATGCCAAGATTCTGGCTAATAGGCTGTCTGGGGTTCTGCCTCAATTAGTACAGCCCGACCAGGTAGGGTTTGTGGCTGGGAGGCAGGCCCCGGATGCCACCAGGAGGGTGTTGAATTTAAACCACTCGGCGTCCGGGGGGGGGGGGGGGGACAGCGGTCCTCCTCTCGATGGACGCAGAAAAAGCTTTTGACAGGGTCCATTGGGGGTACCTCTCGGCGGTTCTGTCAAACTTTGGCTTTTCGGGCCCGGTCCTTTCTGCCATTTCTGCACTGTACTCCACACCGTCAGCACATGTATTCACAGAAGGCCTTTTCTCTGAACAGTTCTATATTACCAATGGCACAAGGCAGGGCTGCCCTTTGTCACCCCTGATCTTTGCCCTGGTGATGGAGCCATTGGCGGAAAGGACCCATCCGAATATAGGAGGTATTAGCTCTGGTCTGACGAGGCACCCTATCACTCTATATGCAGACGATGTGATTCTGTCTCTTGCCGATCCGGAGGAATCCCTGAAAGCAGTGTATGATGTTTTGGAGACCTTTAATGAGATTTCTTATTACAAAATTAATGCCACTAAGTCCAGCATTTTGGGCATCAATATTCCTTCGGATGTGCAAAACCGAATTACGCTCTCTCTACCTTACAAATGGGCATCTGAATCCATCCAGTACTTGGGTGTCAGATTAACCAGCTCCCTATCTCAACTTTATAGATGCAACTTTGAATCTATCCCGTCAAGCTTTGAGGGGGAATTGTCTAGATTTAAAAAGTTTTACCTTTCCTGGTCCGGCAGGCTAGCCGCATATAAGATGTTTTTACTGCCTAAACTCCTGTAAGTTTTCAGAACACTTCCAATTGTGCTGCCAGTCTCTTTTTACGCAACGTTACAGCGCCAACTGAGCAGGTATCTATGGGAAGGGAGGCCTGCTCGATGCAGTCTCAAAGTTCTAGTTAAGCACAGACAGGTGGGAGGAATGGGAGTTCCGGAGCTAAGAGATTATCATATGGCAGCTATTCTGGACCAACTTAGAGTCTGGTTCCATGCACCGGAAAAGAAACGGTGGTATATATGTGAGCTAGAACAAACTCAGCAGGGGGATCTCCCGGGGCTCCTATACGCTACACTGATAGGTGATCCTAAAGCACATAAACATCATCCCATTATAAATGCTACATTGCAGGCCTGGGCTTATTTACGTAACCACCATCCATCCAATATCGATCTTAAACATCTCCCTGTTCCCCTTTCAGCCTTGTCCTTTCTTACCCCGGATTTACAAGTAACACATTGGGCAAACTATGGACTCTGTTTTACCCACCAACTTTTTACACAGGGTCGCATACGGACATTTGGGAATTTGATGGCTACTCAGGGCATTCCTAAAACTGAATACCTGACTTTCGCCAGACTGACTAGCATGATTCCTAGAGAACATACAGTGTTCTTTAGCATCCCGGAATGTATTTGGGAACTGTGGCAACCCGCATCTGCACACAAAAAAGGTATTACGGCCATATACAATCTCTTACATGGCAAAATGCATTTTGAAGTGTTTAATCAGCTGGCCAAATGGGAAGAGGAATTACATATCACCATCTCCCCGGACCAATGGGTGAGAGCTATTAAAGGTAGTTATAGCTCCACCCGTTGCTCCAACTTTAGGGAAGGTGCACATAAGTTACGACTTAGATGGTACAGTACTCCTTACATAGTAGCGAAATATGCGGGGGTGGGATCGAACATGTGCTGGAGGGGTTGCGGCCAGATAGGAAACCTGACACATATTTTTTGGTTCTGCATATCCTTACGAAGCTTCTGGAAAGAAATAAACAAGATGATAGCCAAAATGACAGGCATTTTGAATCCCCTTAGAATAGAACAAGCTCTCCTAGGGGTGGGCTTGGATATATACCCTATCCCAGAACGCACGTTAGTGACATATATACTATTTGCTGCTCGGCTAAGCATTACAAGAAAATGGAAGTCGAATGCATCTCCTTTAGTTTCAGAAGTTGTGACCCTAGTTGACCACTCGTTTGAATATGAAAAAACTGTAGCGTTTCAGGAAAACAGATTAAAATCTTTTCTTCGAAAATGGGCATTATGGGACAAATTTAGGAGACGTCATCACACTGTTTCTTGAATATATCTGATAATTCTGTTGTGACTTGTCTGAAATTCTGCCTTTGTCTCACCCATTTGTTGTATTTATATGATTGTCTATCAACCCACCCATTGGGATGCTACATTACTATAAGAGAAGACATTACTGTTTTTTTTTTTTTTCCTTATCTTGGTATCTCATGATTTACACTTTTACGAATCTGTATGAGATATGTAATCCTTATATGGTTTCACTGTGATGTATATGTTTATGTGGAATGTCAATCTACGAAACCTTTAATAAAAAGATTGTTAAAAAAAAAAACAACTTCTGGTGTCGTAAAGATGGCACCCATGGCTTGTGGTTCAAGCCTTATTTTGGAATTAGAATGCCGGAAGTGACGTGGCCGGCTTGTAATCTAAGCCTTACTTTGGTGAATGAATCCCGCGTCATTTCCTGATTACACCCAGTCCCTTACGATGTAATAAGATGGAATTCGTGGTTTGAAATCTAAATCTCATTCTGGTATAAGTATACAAAAAATGTCGCCCTAGGCTTGAGGATCAAGCCTCGTTTTAACATCGATATGCTGGCCACCCAATTAATACTGATAGTTATTTCCCCCACACGTACAATGAATCACCTATCCCCCAAACAGCAAACATGACGTGGATAAAGCCCAAGATAACCTGTATTATATAAAAATATAAAACCTATGAGGCGAGTAAGAAGATGGCATCTGAACCGGAAGTGACTAACCAAAAATGGCATCTAAACTGGAAGTGTCGTAAGTATAGGTCCGTATTATGGGGCTAAGCCAGAGGAACGCAATGCGGTCCAGACCTTGATGTAGGAAATGAATAAGTTGGCGCTAGATCCACCAATGAATGCAGCGCCAAGTGTAAACAAAAAACAGGTCAAAAGATGAATCCGGAAACGTTCTGACACAAATATATATTAAAATCCAGCATATCCACACTGTCCCAAAAAACAGGGACATCATTAAAAAATATATAAAAGGGATGTAACTAAAAATAAAAATCAAAAAAATAAAATTAGTAGTTTAAAAAATTTCTTTAAATTATATATATAAAAAAAATTGTATAAATGTAAATTAACCAATATTAGGCCACAGGGAACTGCCCCCTATGAATACTCCCATTACATTTAACACATATCAAAATGGTAATAAACATGGGAATATCAAGATATTATAAAAATAAAAAGGAGATATCGATTATGAATCCAAAAAATACTAAAAATATGTGTAAAAACACGAAGAGAAAAAAAAAACCTGGGAAATATTAAGCTTTATTTAAGAAGGCATTTATATCCCATTCTGCATTTATACCCCATGGCTGATAAGATTGTAATTCAAAAATCCAATATGTTTCCAGTTGTGAAACACCCCTAGTCATAGCTCTACCCCTCCATGGTGGAATATAACTATCACCAAAAAACTAGTGCCTTCAGGGTTATGATCATGACATTCCCTGTAATGTCTGGGGACAGTATGTTTGACGTCACCACGCTTAATTTTGACAAGATGTTCTCCTACTCTAATGGAAAAAGTACGTGTAGTGTGTCCAACATACTGCTTCCCACAGGGATATGTGATCAAATAAACAACGTATCTGGAAGCACATGTATGAAATCCCTTTATCTGATATATACGATTGGCATGCTTTTAGACTTTCCATTAGAGTCATGATGTTGTTGAAAAAAAAGCAGGACGGACAGGAGGATTAATTATGTTTGGATATATCTTACTCTGAAGTGAGGGAACCCCCTTGTAGGTGGTCTTAACCCATTCAGGTATTAGAGGACATAAAACTTTATCGGTCCTCAGCACATTCCAATGTTTATTCAGAATGGCTTGAATGTCTCTATGTTGAACGGAGTATGAAGTAAAAAAATGCCCATTTGTAAGAGTTATCCCATTCTCTGGATGAACGTTCAAACAAAGAACACCTGTCCATTTCCAATACTTCATGATAATGTAATTGCACCGTCATTGGGTCATAACCCTTGTCTAAAAAATTATTCCTCAGAATTAGGGCTTGTTTTTTAAAAACCTCAACATTTGTGCATATCCTACAGAGTCTCAAGAATTGACTCTTAGAGACGGCCTTCAACCATGATTGATGATGACAACTATCACTAGGAATAAAGCCATTTCTGTCAGTTGGCTTAAAGAATCGTTGGAACTCCCATCTGCCTGAATTGATCTTGATCTCTAAATCTAGGAAATGTTTTTTTCAGATTTTTTTTGTAATCCACATTCTCTACACTCTTATGCCACATACACATGACTGGACTTTCTGTCAGAATAAACTCTGACGGTCTTTCTGACGGAATTGCACTGAAACTGACTTGCCTACACACAATCACACCAAAGTGTTCATATAGAATGCAATGATGTATGACGGGACTAGAAAGGGAAGTTCAATAGCCAGTAGCAAATAGCTGCCCTTGCATAGTTTTTGGTCCATCGGAATAGCATACAGACGAATAGACGTGTGCATTCGTTTTCGTCCAAATGTATTTTCATCCAAATTTCGGGTATTTTCGTTATCGTTTTAACAAATGATAACGAATGTGCAGAATCCGAAAACCAAAAACTCCAACATAAACAAATGCTTTATTTTTGTTTTCATTGCAACAGTTTGATATAGATAGGAAATTCGATATGACGCTGACAATAGCGATCTGTGTCCATCGAACCTCTGGTTGAATGTGCCTAACCTTGGCTCTATTAGTTAAAGATTATTCTACATAGAGAGAAAAGATTTGACATTATAGAGACAAAAGCAAAAAAGGTTGAATGTGCCTAACCTAACTCTATTAGTCCAAGATTATTCGACATAGAGAGAAAAGATTTGACATGAAGATTCGACAAAGCAGTCACCACGAGCAGATATTTATGGTCAAATGCTCCACCCATAGGTTATAGAAGAATTCTAATGTTGATTGACTAGTAATAATAATTAATAAATATAATTATTACTAGTGTCATACAATATTACAATTCTACTATAGCTTGTAGGCTGAACATTCGACTGGAAATGTACGATTTCGGCATCGTACAGTTTAGCTGCTCCGTTGAATCTTCTTAGAACATTCGACAGACACCATAAGCCTTCAATGACAGATTCTATCTTAATTATGTCGGATTTTCGGACAAATGCATTTTTTAACGAAACAAAATAAATAAAAACTAATCTCGGGAGTAACTAAATAAATGTATTTTTCGGAAGAAAACTAAATTCTGAAATAAAATATTTCTGTGTGCACATGTCTACAGACGAAAGGTTTTCCCAATAGGAATTGATTCCATCGGAAAGATTTAAAACATGTTCTATTTCCAAGTCCGTCAGAATTAAAAAAAAAAAGTTAGCTGAAGCCTACACACGATCGGAATATCTTTGTTTTATTTAAATATTCTTTATTCCATTTTTCACATCAAATACAAAATCAATAAATATAAACACAATATCATTATTCCACCAATCTATATACACATACATTTTCTTTTACTTTTTCTCTATTTCCCCTTTCTCTAAATCCAGTACACTTCTTATTTTTTTTTCCTATTCTTTAAATTTCCAAACACGCTATTATTTATTCTAGGGAATTCCCTTTTTCTTCACATCTCATATAGGGTAACCCAGTTTCTCCATCCACGGTTTCCACATTTTCTAAAATTCCCTATAATTCACTCTCTGTGTATATACTACTTTTTCCTTCCAAACTGTTTCCGTTAATGTACTAATCCATTCTTCTACAGTAGGTGGCGTCCTAGCTTGCCCTCTTTGCATTATCATTTTTCTAGCTTGAAAAAGGCATCTCAACACTACTTTAAATGGTCTTAGCATACCCCCATTTCCTTCTCCTAGTCCTAATAAGCATAACCTAGGTTCCATTACTAACTTAATTTCATAGGTTTTATTTATAGTGTCAATCACCCCTGTCCAGTAACGAAATAATTTTGGACACCTCCACACCATATGCAGTAAATCCCCCGTTTCCTGACATCTGGGGCAATTAGCATCTGTTCTCTGTCCAAACTGAAACAGTCTCTTGGGGGTATAGTATGCCTATAATGTAAGTAAGCCATCCGGTTCTGGGGATTTCTGATTGGCCATTTCTATCACTGCTTGTTGTATTTCATGTAGCGTTACCAGGGCCTCCATTTCCTCTCTATCAGTATTCATAAGAGCCGGAATCTTTATATTCGGAATATCTGATGAAATGATTCCGTCTAACCTTTTCTGCTGGAAAGTTCGGCTGTGTGTACGAGGTATTAGGTGAAGCTAACAATTTACAGCCATGAAGCCTAAAGCACTTCGGGACATCCAGAAAATGCTACATTTTAACGGTGATATGCAAATATGCTCCAATTCTATAGTAAAGTATGCATTTGCAATACAAATGTATTAAATGTTAACATTTTGCAACTTTGACATCTATATGTACAATTAAGAAAAAAACATTATCAGTTATAAGAAAAAAACAAGAAAGAATATGATCACTTTAACCTACCCAGTACACATTTTTCTTCTCCTTCTTTCAATACCAAGGCATAATTCTGCTTGCATAGGAGACATAAATCTCCATTCCCCTTCTTCCAAATTGTAATTCCTTTGTTGACAGCTAGAAGCATGCACAATGTGCACTGTTAGTTGTTGGATTGGGCTGTCACTAATATATGAATATCTCTGAAAATGATTAGGAACCAGTTAGTGTGGCATATAACTTGTCTACAGGCTTCAGTTACAAAACAAACACACCCTGAAGATGGAAGTATTTGTTTCATATTGGTATTGTCAGAATAAGTTGCAGCATTTAAAAAAATATGCTAAGCCACTGCTTCAGAATTAGCAGTAACATCGTTAACACAGCATGCATGCTTCTTCAGTTATCTATTGAGACATCTATCAAGTCATCAACTGGTGATGAGCTAAACTGCCCTGTGTTCAGTTCAAGCAGGGTTCGGTGAACTTTAAAGTTCAGATGCCAAACCCAAACCCAACTGAAATCAATCCATGCCTAAAACAAAACAATAAAAAAAATATGCCTGGGGGTGCCCTAAACATGCATGCTAAGGGGTGCATATCTGTGATGTACAGAAAGTGATGCAGCAGCACTCACATTTAGAAAGGAAAAAAGTTATACAATCACAGCAAATTATATCATTAGGAGCTTAACAGTTTTTAAAAAAAAACAGCACTTAGACCCCTCCAAGTGTCTACTATCTATTTAAACCAGCACTTAGATCCTTCCAAGTTCCTGCTATCTATTTTGGGGGACATTTGGAGGGATATGTGTGCTGAAAGCTGGCAATGAATGGTATTTTCCATTAATTGAAACTGTATTTTTTTTTTGCTTGTAAATGTTGTTTTTAACTGCAGCAGATGTGACTGATCCCAGTGTTAACACTGGCAGAATGTAAACTCTCTGAGCTGTCATCAGATATATAAGGGAAGGATCGAGGAGTGTGGTGAAATCATTGAACAAATATAGTCATGGATATTTTCTTAAAGGCATCAGAGATACCCATGACATTGATGGTTCCTAGAGATGCAACGGGTGCAAGTACCCACATCTTCCTTAGCAACTAGCGGCATTGGGAAGCCCTCATATATAGAAGCAGGAACAGGGGATCAAATGGTCTAAAGTTAGGACTGAACCATCGGCTCATCCATCTTGAATACACTGCTTCTAATTTTAAGGCATTGACTGTGAATCCAAACATGTCCTCGCTATGCAAAACACCCCTATTTTAAGTATGTGCCCAGCTGCCATGCAATGAAAGTGTTATCTCTTAAATACATGTACTGTAATATAAATCTAATAGGTTCTAACATCATAATATAAAGCCTCGGCTTCTTGATGATGTCTTTCTAGATAAAACACGTAGAGGTGGGACTTCTGTTTGGCTGCGCTGACCTCATATCAGCCTGGTGGAACACATGCTGGCTCCAGGAGGAGCATAGGGGAGGCATATTCAAGGATAACCTGGTGGCGATCTCGCTTATAGTGCTGCAATAGGCACAATTTTATGTGAGTGTATTTCTTTTGTATTTCTTTTGTTGGTTCTTACTTTTGTGGAAGTATCCCCCTCTGGCTCTTTATGGTTTTAAACTTGAGGGATACTCGGGGCATCTGTATACAGGAATCTTTCTTCCCTTTAGGGCTGCATGCATAAAGAGTTCATAACACCAAGCATTCATTGACCTTTAATATTTATGTGATGGGGTGCAAAACACAAAAAGTTAGACTGAATTGACTGTAATGGCACGTACACATGCCTAGACTTTCCGGCAGAATAGGTCCAACGGAATCACTCCGTCGGTCTGATCGTGTGTGGGATAATCTGATTGTTTTTTTTTTTTAAATTCAGATGGACCTAGAAATAGAACATGTTTCAAATCTATCTGATGGACTCAATTCCTATCAGGAAAACCGTTTGTCTTATATGCTGGTCCGATGGACCAAATACGACGCAAGGACAGCTATTGGCTACTGGCTATTAAACTTCCTTTTCTAGTCCCGTCATATGTCATCACATTCAAAACTAAAGGACTTTAGTCCATTCATGTGTGGGCAAGTCCATTCGTTCGGAAATCCGTCGTACGATCGCGTGTACGTGGCATTATACGGCACATGGGTCCTCATGCAACATGATTTTATTTTTATTTTTTTCACATTGAAGTTTATTCAAGAACGTTAAATAACACAAAGCACAGCTATCATTCCAGATTGTACAGAAACTTTGCATGTAGATGGTTTCGTTGTAAATATGTAAATAACATGAAGAAGGACTTTAGTTTAGCATTATCACAAAGTATTACAAACAACATGACTTCTGGAAACAGCATAGGGTATAAGATAACCAAAAGCATAATATTCAGAGCAAATTGTAAATTCTCACATAGATATCAATATAGGGTTTATAGGTTTTGTGGAGGATCATTAAATTATAAAAAGGAGAAAAAACATAAGTATGGTGCAGACGATCTGGAGTGGTGTAGGTAGGTATTGATAAGAAAAGAAGGGAAGAACAAGAAGTATAAGCAATGAAGTAAGTACCCACAGGGAAGATAAAAAGCTCATCATCTCATCAACAGCAAAGCACTAAGCTTCTATTAATGGGATTATCACCTCAAGTAATGTATACAGATGGAGGAAAAATGACTACAGACAGGTACTGTATATCGCAAAAGTTTTATACTGAGATTAAATTACACACAGGAGGACCGTATTTAATAATTAGGTGACTTTTGAAGGCAATTGGTCCCACTAGATTTTAGTTAGAGGTATCAGAGTAAAGGGGGCTGAATACACATGCACGCCACACTTTTCAGATATTTATATATACAAATTTTGGAAAAGCATTTATCATTTTCGTTCCACTTCACAATTATGTGCCACTTTGTGTTGGTCTATAGAGATGGGCTGAACACTCCCCCTGTTTGGTTTGCAGCAGAACAAGGGGAATGTTCTAACCCATACAATGCACCCTGTTGAAGTCTGTGGGAGTCAAACAGGAAAAACAGGAAAAGTGCCAATTTTGAAGGCTTATATGCAAGTAATTGGCCATAAAAGGGATATGCGGGTCTGGGTACTGACTATTTACTATAGTAGACTATTAATTGTGCTAGCGAATGTAACAGTGAGTCACTTTAAATGGTATTTGTTTTCTTTAGAAATGTCAGTTTTGCTGTAACATGTTCTGTATATGCTACAAAGGTGCCACTTTACAAGCACATTAAGGGGACCCCCCAGGCAAGATATTTGAAGGAATTTTTTATTTTCATTATTAGACTTTAAGCATCAATAAAATCACTGCTCCTAAAAAAGCGCCTTTCCTTCACCACACCGCTGAAATGTGATTCCTCTCCCCCTTATGTGAATTAACTCACCGACTAAATCAGCCTCACACTTAACGTGTTTGGCAGAAAATCGCTTTCCAAACCCTTTTTTCAGGGATGTGGATGACAGGCATACAATCCTCCACTTCAGCGGGAGAAAAGCTGACCCAATTGACACTTTCATAGACAGGCCAAATAAGACAGGCCAGACCACGCCAAATAAGTCAAGCCACAGCACACTTTAATACATCTGATTGCCAAAGCATTGGTGATTTTTAGCGGACCCAGGGTATGCGAGACACACTCTTTAAATCTCTCACCGCTCCTTGGCCTCGCCAGCACCTTGGTGAAGATGGACGTGAGCCGTCCGATGGTTCCTCTCACTCTCAGTTACCTAGTAGCCACGCCCCGACATGCTTCGTCATTCACTTGACTTAATCAATCAGCTGTGTTAAAGTGTGCTGTGGCTTGACTTATTTGGCGTGGTTACAAGTTTTTAAATGTGAGTGTAACTTAAGAGGATCTTCTTATGTGTGATTAAAAGTTTTTTTACGGTATCACGCGATGGGAGCATTTCCTCTTTTCTATTTAATGAGAGCACTGTCTATGAAAGTATCAATTGGGTCAGCTTTTCTCATGCTGAAGTGAAGGATTGTATGCCTGTCATCCATATCCCTGCTTTTCTGCCAAACACGTTGAGTGTGAGGCTGATTTAGTCGGTGAGTTAATTCACATAAGGGGGAGAGGAATCCCATTTCACAGCGGTGTGGTGAAGGAAAGGCGATTTGAGAGAGAAAAAAACACTGATCAATATTGCTTGTTAAAGTGAAATTTGTTTTGGAGACTCACAGACTTTTGCAACATTGTATGAACACTGCATATGCTCTGCAATACGCCCTGAGGAGTGTTTAAATGTATAGTGTGAACTATCACTTGTTCACTGGGTTATTTATTTTTATTTAATGTTTATTTACTATTAATATATATATTTTTTTTATTTATGTATACAATTCTTTTTTAGCTATATCTGATGCACTTTGTAGTATAATATTTAGTGGTGTAATAGTCACTTGGTTTAGCGCCATGTGTTTCAATTATTTATAATAGGAACAAATACACTGAAATTACACATTATTTTAAGTGGCTGCTTAGTAGTGATGGACGAACGTTTCGCCCGGCGGTCGTTTCGCGGCGAATTTCCGACATTCGCGGTCCGCACGTTCGAACGCCTTTTTCCGTCGTTCGCCGCGGCGGACTTACGTGTTTAATGTATACAAGAACTTTAACCTTTGGTGACACGTTTATCATGTGATACAGGACAGCCAATTGAGACATGACAGCACATGGACACTTGGACATTCCCCCTAACCTATAAATACACCCGATCCGGTGGCCATTTTACATTCTTTCTTCTGTTACGATAGGGACAGGTTCCTGTGTGGAGTAGGGAGAGATAAACCACTAGCTATTTGGTACACAAAAGTTCTTTTCAGGACTGGTATAGGTGTTAGGTGTTGATAGGTTTGCTGTGCTGCTGATTCTTGCAGCAGCCTGAGTGTCTTTTGTTAGTTTAGAGAAAGGGAAAGGACGGTGTATGCTACAGGGACAGCCAGATTAGTCTTTCATCATCATCATCATCATCATCATCATTAGCTGTTACTATCAAGGTCCACAAAAGAGCTGTTCCAGTAACCACTAATCGTTCTCTTTTTTTGCCAATTTGTATAGGGACAGGAAGGAAGCAGTGTTGTCAGGCAGTGAGGGTAATTTTAAAGACTTGCTGTTATTATTAGTTCCACAAAGGTTCTTTTCAGGACTGGTATCAGTGGTACAGTAATAGGCTTGTACATGTATAATATTCTTTCTTCCAAATATAGAAAGGATATTATACTTGACTGCTGCCCTTCTGCTGCAGTCTGCTAAACATTCACAACTCACTTGTTCCACAAAAGTTCTTATAAGGACTGGTAACTTGGTATAGGGTGCTACGGTACATAGGCTTGAGTGCGGTACAGTCTGCTGTTCTGTAAGGACCGCTATCGGTCCACAATAGATAGGGTTGACGTGCACCACTGCTGACCGCTGCCCTATACTGCAGCAGTCCTTCAGCGGTATAGGGACTGACGTACAGTCTGCTAATCACTAACACACAACCTGCTTGTTCCACAAAAGTTCTTATAAGGACTGGTAACTTGGTATAGGGTGCTACGGTACATAGGCTTGAGTGCGGTACAGTCTGCTGTTCTGTAAGGACCGCTATAGGTCCACAATAGATAGGGTTGACGTGCACCACTGCTGACCGCTCACCTATACTGCAGCAGTCCTTCAGCGGTATAGGGACTGACGTACAGTCTGCTAATCACTAACACACAACCTGCTTGTTCCACAAAAGTTCTTATAAGGACTGGTAACTTGGTATAGGGTGCTACGGTACATAGGCTTGAGTGCGGTACAGTCTGCTGTTCTGTAAGGACCGCTATCGGTCCACAATAGATAGGGTTGACGTGCACCACTGCTGACCGCTGCCCTATACTGCAGCAGTCCTTCAGCGGTATAGGGACTGACGTACAGTCTGCTAAACACTAATACACAACCTGCTTGGTCCACAAAAGTTCTTATAAGGACTGGTAACTTGGTATAGGGTGCTACGGTACATAGGCTTGAGTGCGGTACAGTCTGCTGTTCTGTAAGGACCGCTATCGGTCCACAATAGATAGGGTTGACGTGCACCACTGCTGACTGCTGCCCTATACTGCAGCAGTCCTTCATCGGTATAGGGACTAAGAGTTTTGTCACAGGGTCATTTAAAAAATGACAGGCAGAGGAAGAGGCAGGCCCTTCCGCAGGGGTGGTAGGGGTAGGGCAGGAGCAACAGGCTTGAGCCAAAGTGGGAAGTTGCAGAAGGTGCGTTCAATTACTTTAAAGGATGCACCAGACTTGGTTGAGTGGCTCGCTCAGCCTTACTCTTCTGCACCCTCCTCATCCTCTCGATCTGCACCCTCTTCTTCACTCTCTGCTATGTGCACCCCCAAAGACACTACCACCAACAACACGACCACCACCACCACCACCACATACCTTCCGCTTGAGTCACTGGAATTATTTTCCGATCCATATCAAGAGGACATTTCTGATGCGCAGCCACTCTTGGTATTGGATCAGGAAGAGGAGGTAGCAACAAGCGCTACTCAGCAGTCTGACGACAGTACCCAGATCAGCCCAAGGAGGAGGTTGGTCCCCGGTGTTGCTGCCTACTCCGAGATCTCTACTTATAGCGGTGGGGAAGGTGACGTTGATGATGACGTGTCTAGTGATGTCACGTGGGTGCCCACAAGAGAGGAAGAGGAGGGGAGTTCAGAGGGAGATATGGACCAGCAGATAGGGAGGAGAAGCAGGAATAACTTACATTGCACAGGAGGGACAAAGCAGACTGCAAATGTATCAGGAGCGAGTCATCGACCATGTACGGTCACATCTGGCGCTCCCAGGACACCGGCACATGGCTCCGCAGTGTGGGCTTTTTTTAACGTGTCCGCTGCTGACAATAGCGTTGCCATCTGCAATCTTTGCAGTCAACGCGTTAGTCGCGGTAAGCCCAATACTCACCTAGGGACGACCGCCTTAAGAAGGCACATGAGCAGCCATCACCGAGCCCAGTGGGAGCAACGGAACACACAAAGCCACACTGCAGGCTCTCACCGTCCAGCCTCGTCTTCTACTTCTCCTTCTCCTCTCTCCTCACAATTGTCCTCCACTCCACCTTCCATCACGCCAAGCTCACATTTTTCTGCAAAAAGGCAGGCTTCCGTGGGCCTAATGTTTGAGCGTAAAAAAATGATGACGCCGGATAACCCTCTTGCCCAACGGTTGGCGGCTGGCTTGTCAGAACTCATAGCCCGCCAACTACTGCCATATAAACTGGTGGACTCGGAGGCCTTTCGCAAATTTGTGGCCATTGGAACACCACAATGGAAGGTCCCAGGAAGGAAGTATTTCTCAGAGAAGGGCATCCCAGAGCTATATGGCCATGTTCAGCGGCAAGTGAATGTATCTCTGGCACACAGTGTCGGTGCCAAGATACATCTGACCACAGACACGTGGTCTAGCAAACACGGGCAGGGAAGGTATATCAGTTTTACTGCCCACTGGGTGAACCTTCTGACGGCCGTCAAGCATGTAACCCGTGGCACCCGTGTAGATTTGGTTTTACCGCCACGGATTGCATGCAGGCCTGACTCTTCTTCTCCTCCTCCTACTCCATCCTCCTCCCTCTCCTCCTCAGCTGCCTCCTCCTTTTCCGCTGCTAGCGTCTCTTCCGCTGCACCGCCCAAGCTCCCCAGAACCTATTCCACATGCCAGGTGAGACGTTGCCATGCCGTGCTGCGTCTGTTGTGCCTGGAAGCAAAGAGCCACACTGGCCCGGCACTCCTTTCAGCTTTGCGTTCACAGGCAGATGAGTGGCTAACACCGCTCAATTTGACAGTTGGTAAAGTGGTGTGTGACAACGGTGCCAATCTGCTTAGCGCATTGAAACAGGGCAAAATCACGCACGTGCCGTGCATGGCACACGTCTTAAACTTGGTCGTGCAGCGATTCCTTGTCAAATACCCTGGGGTCCAGGACATCTTGCGGCAGGCAAGGAAAATCTCGGCCCATTTCAGAAGATCTTACACGGCCATGGCTCGCCTTGCTGACATTCA
The DNA here is from genome assembly GCF_037356315.1 of Lithobates pipiens. Taxonomy (NCBI): domain Eukaryota; kingdom Metazoa; phylum Chordata; class Amphibia; order Anura; family Ranidae; genus Lithobates; species Lithobates pipiens. The sequence continues at coordinate 92,262,480 of NW_027507718.1, forward strand.
GCGGCGACACCATCTGCCGGTCAGACGTCTTATTTGCGATTGCCCGACGCGATGGAACTCAACCTTCTATATGCTTGATAGGCTGCTCCAGCAGAAACGTGCAGTTAACGTCTACCTGTATGAACTCTGCGAAAGAAACGGTTCTGGGGAGCTGGGTTTTTTTTCACCGCGCCAGTGGCTGCTCATGCGCGACACATGCAGACTTCTGCGGCCATTTGAGGAGATCACCAAACTGGTCAGTCGCAGCCATGGCGCCATCAGTGACATGGTACCTTATGCCTTCTTTCTGGAGCGTGCATTGCGTCGTGTCATTGATCAGGCTGTGGAGGAGCAGGAGCGGGAAGATGAGGAAGTCGCAATGCTGGATGAATTCCCAGGGGGGGCTACTCTATCTGAGACAAGTCAACAACAGGAGTCTGATGAGGAGTCAGAGGAGGATGGTGCCGGGGCGGATGAGCAGGAGCAAGAAGAGCATGCTTTAAACCTTTCTGGGATCCCTGTTGTGCGAGGATGGGGAGAGGAGAATGAAGAGGACGACATTATCCTGGATGATGAGCAGGAGCCAGGCCACCACACCGCTTCCACTTTAGTGCAAATGGGGGCCTTCATGCTCCAGTGTTTTAATAGGGACCCCCGTATAAAAAGCATGAGGGTCAAGGACCAGTACTGGGTGGCAACGTACTTAGACCCCCGGTACAAACACAAAATGGCGGAAATGTTACCGCCGTCGCAGAGGGCTGTCAGAATTCAGCACTTCCAGGCCTTGCTTCGAGAAATGCTGCATTCTGCTTTTGCGTGCGCTGGCAGAGGAGCAATTCCCACTCCCAGAGAAGGATTTGCGGGTACCAATCCAACAGCGCCTGCAAGAAGAGGCCGGTTTGAAGATGTGTTGGTGACTTCGGATATGAGGTCATTCTTTCAGCCGACCCATCGACAGGTGTCATCCGGATCCAGCATCAGGGAACGCCTAGACCGTCAGGTGTCCGACTACATTGGGTTAACGGCCGATGTGGACGCTCTGAGGAGTGATGAACCCCTAGACTACTGGGTGGGCAGGCTTGACCTCTGGCCAGAGCTTGCCCAATTTGCAATCGAACTGTTGGCTTGCCCCTCATCCAGTGTCCTGTCCGAAAGGACGTTCAGCGCAGCAGGGGGGATTGTGACCGATAAGCGTACTCGCCTAGCTCACGACAGTGTTAACTACCTCACATTTCTAAAAATGAATGAGGCATGGATCTCGGAGGAATTCAACACATGTGACCAGTAGACCATGTATATGTCTATAAACTATTTTTTTAATCGAGCACACAGACCTTCTTAATTCATTTGGCTCACTTCCTTGACCCAAAAAAGCACACCGTACTATATGCCCCTACCCTCCTCTTTGAAGAGGTTGAGCGGTGTCATATTTCTACTGGGGCTGCTTATGATATCCCTGTGCTGTGCTGACTTCCTCCTGGGGGTTCTTATTATGAAGGGATCACACTATCCCTGTGCTGTGCTGACTTCCTCCTGGGGGTTCTTATTATGAGGGGATCACACCATCCCTGTGCTGTGCTGACTTCCTCCTGGGGCTGCTTACGGTGCTGCTGTCAGTGCTGTATGTCACGGTGCTGCTGTCAGCGCTGTATGTCACGGTGCTGCTGTCAGCGCTGTATGTCACGGTGCTGCTGTCAGCGCTGTATGTCACGGTGCTGCTGTCAGCGCTGTATGTCACGGTGCTGCTGTCAGCGCTGTATGTCACGGTGCTGCTGTCAGCGCTGTATGTCACGGTGCTGCTGTCAGCGCTGTATGTCACGGTGCTGCTGTCAGCGCTGTATGTCACGGTGCTGCTGTCAGCGCTGTATGTCACGGTGCTGCTGTCAGTGCTCTGTATTACGGTGCTGCTGTCAGATGCCTCTATCACGGTGCATGTGTCATTCCGGTATGTCACGCTGCTGGTGATCATCTCCTGCACCCTCTTCTTTGCCTACCCTGGTCCCTGACCTTCCCTCTCCTCCATTGCCTTCATTAGCTCCATAGTCCTGAATTGTTAGAACAATTTCCCAAATAAAATAAAAATGCTTGTAGTTATCGATCCCAAATTCACCTCATACATGTATTATGTCATTGTCCAGATGGTGGGACTACGTTTTACCCCCTAATAATTACCACGTGGCCGCAAATTCGACATGAAGGTTTGCAAAGTTCACCTCCCATTGAAGTCAATGGGGCCCGCGGCGAACGTTCGGTTTCGCGAACGTTTGGGTCCGTTCGCATTTCGCTTTCGCGAAACGTCCCGTCGGAAGTTCGTCCATCACTACTGCTTAGTGGGGAAGGGTTCTTTTGCTGGAAGAGCAGTGGTAAATACACAGGTGAAAGGGCATTAGTGAGTGTATTATTGATTTACACATCCATTAATGTTTAAACCACTGTCAACAAAAGTTAGTACACCCCTAAGTGAAAATCTCCAAAATTGGCCCAAAGTGTCAATATTTTGTGTGGCCACAATTATTTTCCAGCACAGCCTTAACCCTCTAGGACATGGAGTTCTCCAGAGCTTCACAGGTTGCCACTGGAGTCCTCTTAAACTCCTCCATGACGATATCATGGAGCTGATGGATGTTAGAGATCTTGTGCTCCTCCACCTTCCATTTGAGGATGCTCCACAGATGCTCAATAGGGGTTAGGTCTGGAGACATGCTTGGCCAGTCTCTCACCTTTACCCTCAGATTCTTTAGCAAGGCAGTGGTCATCTTGGAGGTATGTTTGGGGTCTTTATCATATTGGAATACTGTCCTGTAGCCCAGGCTCTGAAGGGGGGATCATGCTCTGTTTCAGTATATCACAGTACATGTTGGCATTCATGGTTCCCTCAATGAAGGGTAGCTCTCCAGTTCCAGCACCACTCATGCAGCCCTAGACCATGACACTCCCACCAGCATTCTTGACTGTAGGCACACTTGTCTTTGTACTCCTCACCTGGTGGCCACCACACATGCTTGACACCATCAAATACGTTTATCTTGGTCTCATAAGACCACAGGACATGGTTCCAGTAATCCATGTCCTTAGACTACTTATCTTCAGCAAACTGTTTGCAGGCTTTCTTGTGCATCATCTTTAGAAGACACTTTCTTCTGGGATGACAGCCATGAAGGCCAATTTGATGCAGTGTTTGGCGTATGGTCTGAAAACTGACAGGCTGACCCCCTCTGTTCAACCTCTGTAGCAAATTGTCTATTTCTCAAATACAACTTCTGGATGTGATGCTGAGCATGTGCATTCAACTTGCCTAGGCCATCTTTATGTAGAGCAAACATTTTTTTTTTCAGATCCTCAGAGAGTTTTTTGCCATGGGATGCCATGTTGAACTTTCAGTGACCAGTATGGGAGAGTGAGAGCGATAATACCAAATTTAACACACCTGCTCCTCATTCACACCTGAGACCTTGTAATACTAACAAGTCACATGACACCGGGGAGGGTAAATGGCAAATTGGGCCCAATTTGGACATTTTCACTTAGGGCTGTACTCACTTGCCAACGGTTTAGACATTAATGGCTGTATGTTGAGTAATTTTGAGGGGACAGCAAATGTACACTGTTAAACAAGCTGTACCCTCACTACTTTACATTGTAGAAAAGTGTAATTTCTTCAGTCTTGTCACATGAAAAGATATAATAGTATATTTACAAAAATGTGAGGGGTGTACTCACTTTTGTGAGATACTGGGGTTGATTTACTGCAAGAGCACTTGGAAGTGCAGTCACTTTACATCTGAAATGAAGGGAAGCTCTGCTGATTTTATCATCCAATAATGTGCAAGCAAAAATGCTGTTTTTTATTTTCCTTACATGACCCCCTCAGATCTACAGTGACTGCACTTCCAAGTGTTTTTAAATAAGATTACATTGTGTGTTAAATTGTGTGTTTCTTCATTATCTGTGGAGTAAGCCCCTGTACACACGGTCGGAGATTTCGACAATCAAATCCGTTGGATTTTGTCCATCGGATTTTGTCCGTCGATCTTGTCCGAAACTGTTGCATACACACGGTCGGACAAATTTGTCGAAAAATCCGATCGTTCAGAACGTGATGACGTAATTTCGTTACGATGGGACTACATTCAGGCTAGTAGCCAATAGCTTTGATGTAGGAATTTGATCTGAGCATGCGTGGCACTTGGTCCGATCAAAATTCTCTACACATGATCGGAGTATGTCCGATCAGCCCAGTTGGTCAGAAAATATTTCCAGCAAGTTGGAAAATTGGGTCCGACGGATATTCAGACAGAATCAGTCCAATGCATACCACACACAGTCGGATTATCCGACAACACGGTCCGATAGGACACATTCCGACGGATTCTCCGACCGTGTGTACAAGGGCTTACAGTGTTTGTTTGAATTATGTGAATCAAGAAATGATTTGTTAATAAATTTAATGGGAACATACTTTCTGCGGATTGGGAATTACGGTACTAAAACATATTCTTCATATTCCATTTAACTAGAAGACTGATAATGGCAATGAGACAGAAGTACAATGATTGGTAATTAAGCTTTCATTTTTAGCTGGTGGAAATGACACATAATATTGATATGTAGTGGAATAACTGTATGGAAAAGGTTTTTGTACAATGAAGATAAGTGATGCAAAGAGAACACACACCACTCTTAGCTTCCCTATCATCATAAAAAAATCTAAATTAATATATACATTTTACATTTTGGGAGCAGTAAGAAAACGTGTATTATGTAAAGTAAAAGTAAAGTTGCAGTTTACAAGCCACAATGTTGTGAAACACTTTCAAACTATATTGCAATATGAAGTTGGCTACAGAAAGGGAAAATATGTTGCACAGTATGACTAGAGTTGACTTAGTCATGTACAAATCTCTCAATATACAGTTATTAGTGTGGACTAGGGATGAGTTTCTTTCTTGGACCAAAGCAGAATGCAGTGAAAACTTTGTGTGTCCATCTATATGCAAACTAAATGGAATGTTCGCCTGCCTGCTGTGCCTAGCCCTTTGGCTGCAGGTGAAAGTGAAATATTTAACAGCAATGTTACTGTCACTTCTAAATGGTCCTTCCTGTTCAGACTGGATATTAGGAAGCTACCTAGAAACCAGTGATACCTCCTCACCCTACCCTTTATTTGTCAGCCAGGTATTCCTGGCTGGCAGCTGAATGTAACCAAAGAGGCAAGGATAGTGGCTTACATCTTTGATCAATTACATAGAAATTACTATATTTGGTCAATGACATCCAGGCTCCTTTGTACATAAACCAGCTGTCAGCAGAGAATCTGTCATTTAGTGAAAAGTCATGGTGAGAATTTATGTCAGCTAGTTGGTGTTTCTGGTTTGACAGGCATTGTTCATTATGCATTCTAAAGACACCTGGGTTCAGTTCAAGCATGGCTCAGTGTACTTGTGCACAGGTCGGGGGGCAAAATCCAATCCCCATTGAAATCAATGGGAGCCAAAGGATAAAAAGGAGTTCCGGACATTTTTTTTGGCTAATAGGCAAGCGATTGTTAAACATATGGAATGGGGTCAGGGCACTGCCCCGGGGAACATGTACCAAAAAAAATGAAAATCATTCTAAATATTGTTGGCTGGGAGCAATGATGTTAGTAATGCTTAAAGTGAAACATTAAGAATGCAAAATGGCAATAAATAAAATTAAATGCACAATGTATATAACCTACTATAGCAATATTGACATTTATAAATAGAAATATGTGTTTAAATTGCCAGTGAAAGTAAAATTACATTTCCCAGTCACTTAATTCTGTATGTAAAGTGGTTCCCTAGGTTCAGACCAAACTTTGGTTGTTCGGGCAATCCATTGAACAGCTGAACATTCGTGTGTTTATTCCCCTGTTCAATAGAAGCTGGGTATCATATATAGAAATTATATTTACACTACTTCCATATATGACAGCTTTCTGGTGTCAATGGTTTTTAAGGAAGCAGTGGGTGCTGGAATGCAACTTCCACAGTCCCTGGCATTGCTTACATGGCTGGGAATCCCTGGCCATGTTAAAAAAGGGTCTGGGGTAGCAGTTACATTGCTGCGCAAATGGCCATATTTGGTCAATAATGTCACTATTATCCTTGTCCTTTCCCTTATATAACTGTTGACAGCTCAGGAAACTGTCATTCAGTGAAAAGTACCATCTAGATTGGTAGTGTGTTCCAGGCCTGTTGGGCTTTTCTGCTGAGTGTCCATTTCACAGGGGTGCGGTAGATGATTCTGGAGCACTGTACTGGATTACCGCTTCATTTTTCAAGCCACCACCAAACTTTTGTGCACTGAACTATTGTGTTTTCACCTATAAGTTGATATTGCTGATCCTATCATGGGACTGTGCATTTAAAGCGGAGGTTCACACAAAAATTGAACCTCAACTTTTCAGAACCCCCCCCTCTCTGGTGTCATATTTGGCACCTTTCAGGGGGGAGGGGGTGCAGATACCTGTCTAAGACAGGTATTTGCACCCACTTCTGGGCATAGACTCCCACGGGAGTCTACGCCTCTTCCCGTACCCCGCACTGTCTGCTGGGACACACACGGGTCCCAGGAGATAGCAGGGATCAGTTAAGGCACGCAGCGTGATACGCAGTAGGGAACTGGAAGGGGAGCCGCAATGATTCACTTCCTGATTCCCTCACTGAGGATGGTGGCGGCAGCTGCCGAGAGCCGAGCGATTGATCGGCTTCGGCTGCTGACATCAGTGGACCCTGGGACAGGTAAGTGTCCATTTATTAAAAGTCAGCAGCTGCAGTATTTGTAGCTGATGGCTTTTAATATTTGTTTTAGGTGGACCTCCTCTTTAAATCTATATTTTTCACAACATTTTTTTTTTATTTCCATCCACAAGATTGGACTTCTATATATATATTTTTTCACTTTTAACACTTTTTTTGGACTTTATTTCAATGTGCAGTCTATTTATAACACAGTATTCTCATCTCATCACTGTTCATTTATTTTTGGCACTACACACTTTTTCTTAAGATTGTTTATAAGTTTGGTATATTACTTATTTGTAGGGTTGAGCGAATGGTTTGGCACATTATGACTTTATCCAATCATGGCTCATTCCCGCCCCGCAGTATAAAAGTATCCTTTCAATGGCAGCCATTTTCAATGTGATTTTGGCATGGAAAGAGATAGAAGAAGGCTCTGTTCAGTGCTATCAGTTTGTTAGTGTGCTATACTGTGCTATTTTGCTTCAATTGTCAGTGCAGAATATTAGTTTAGTGTCAGTCTAGGGATAGTGTGAATGTAGTGAGGAGGACCATCATTCAGCTTTGCATAATGTGCAGCTAGAGTAGGGACAGCTCAGATAGTTTCACTGTAGTGTAGTGATACCATGTAATTCATACATACATTAGTGTGGGGTAGGGACAGCTCATATAGTTTCAGTGTAGTGTAGTGAGACCGTGTCAGTAATCATTAGTGTATAGCTAGCTAGAGTAGGGACAGTTTAGATAGCGTCAGTGTAGTGACAGTTGAACACCATCTATTTGATTGCGTTACTGCCAGTTTAACACCATGTACATCTGTGTGCATTACTGTCAGTTTAACACCATATAGTTTTACTGCCAATTTAATGCCATATAGTTTTGTGCGTTACTGCCAGTTTAATGCCATATAGTTCTGTGTGCATTACTGCCAGTTTAACGCCATATTGTTTTGTGTGTGTTACTGCCAGTTTAACACCAAATAGTTTTGCATGCGTTAATGCCAGTTTAACGCCATGTAGTTTTGCATGCGTTACTGCCAGTTTAACGCCATATCGTTTTGTGCGTTACTGCCAGTTTAACGCCATATAGTTCTGTGTGCGTTACTGACAGTTTAATGCCATATTGTTTTGTGTGTGTTACTACCAGTTTAATATGTGAAAAATATATGTGCTACTGGCGCAAAAAGAATCTAATTATTTTATCAATAATTTTTGTTTGCTGCAGTCAAAAGTGCACTTCACTCTAGAGTGAAATGTTGGAAATAATGAACAATGTGTGGACTACACCAACTTCTAAATAAATTTGTGTCTACCCCACATACACAGCTAGATTAGCTTGGTGCCGGCTCAGGGGCACACCCAAATGTGAGTGTAATAGTCTTTTTTTAAGTTTTTAATGAAGAGTAGAGATATACTACACCATGATGGCTATCTATCTTTCATGAGAACCAATAGAGAAAGAGAAACCAATTATACTGACACACTGCTTGGAAAGGGTACAGATTGATCCATTGAATGGAGTGGTTATCCAAATGATGAACCAACGGTGCATATATATTTGTTTCTGGTGAGTGGCCATTCTAAAAGTTGGTGGTGGAGTCACAGAACGGTGAAATTAGGTGCACGTAATCATGGATAAGAGATGAACTCATAAGAATGAACTGATCACCCTGATCCATTTCTTGTCACATATTTGCATTTTGCACTTTATTAGTTCATGGATTCACTGGAGTATTCACTAAAGATATTTACTGGCATTTATCCTATATTATTACTGGCATTTATCCTATATTAGCATTTGCACTTTATTTATTGGGACTTGCTCCACATTTTTTTCATATTGGCATTTGCACTTTGTTGCCTTAATTATATATTTAGTTTATTGTATTTATTAGCACAGTAAAAAAAAAAAAAAAAAATATATATATATATATATATATATATATATATATATATATATATATATTTATGGTTCAGAGCCCTATGGCCGGTACGGATAAGGATGACAAACAGGGTTAACATAAACTTACCACTTGAAATGGACCTGAACGTGTGCCTTGGTCTAACGTACGGTATACCAAAATAAGGGGGCATACCCTAGATAAGAAATGAGGAATAATGAAATGAAGATGAAATGAAGTGAAATGAGTACTCTCGTGAGGAGTATGATGCTTTGAGAAATGCCCTAAAAAGGGGATGGGAGGGTGGGTATCGCGCACAGGAACCGACAAGGAACACAGCCGAATGGGCTAGTTAAATACCCCTCCGGGCTCCTCCCATAATTTCAGGCCACCATACTGGCCTTCTTATTTATGGTTCAGAGCCCTATGGCCGGTACGGATAAGGATGACAAACAGGGTTAACATAAACTTACCACTTGAAATGGACCTGAAAGTGTGCCTTGGTCTAACATACGGTATACCAAAATAAGGGGGCAAAAATATACAGGTAGGGATTGTGCTTTATTGATTTAACTTAGCTACTCAGTGAGCTTGACGAAGGCCTGGGCCATCTCCACTTGTGGATTGGGGATATAGCGGGCGAAGCAGTTGGACTTCCATCTGCCCAGTTTCTTGATCACGTGATCCAGGACTCCTTGACGGGAGGCTGTAGAGGCTGCCCCGATGTGGAATGAGTGTCCAGAGTACTGAGCCAGGTTGAGGTGGAGGATACGTAGCAGTATTCTAACATGTTCCATGAACTGGGCCGCACTTAGGGGCTTGACATGGAACGGCGGGAGTGGACTAGTGTCTGGTTGATCGGCCAGAAGGGACCATAGGCGGATAAGAGTGGAGACTGGACACCAGCTATTATTGGTTTTATAGTAGTGAACATCCGTACCAGAGCCAATCTGTTTTTTGGAGACTGCCAGATGTAAGGTAAAATGATCTTCGCAACGGACCAGGTGGTGTTTGCGAAAAGCGTGCGCTCTGTGGGGCTGATACAGGTGAATTCACCTGGCCGTAAGAAGCCATAGAAGGCCAGATGTATGGCTGCCTGCAAGACTACACTAGGATGTAGGCCAAAAGGTGACGTGGCCAGGATGTCTGACATATTCCTGAAAATGTCTCCTGTGATAGGCAGGCGTTTAGTGCTGATCACTGGCTGATGCCTCTGGATGCCACGCAAGATGGCTCGTACAGCATGGTAGGAGAACAATGAGGGTTCAGAAGGGTTTTGGAGCGACATGAAATGTTGAATACCGGCTAGATACAACCGGATCGTATTGTGAGATAAGGTGAGTTTTGAGTGGCAGTAGGTGATAAAGGTCAGGACTTGTTTGATGCGGGATGTCTCTGTACGGTGGCATGCCAGAAAATGGTTGAAGGCCCTCCAGGCCACCTGGTAGGCCTTGAGGGTGTTGCGCGAGAGAGAAAGGTTGATGAGGTCTGTTGCTGCTAGAAGGTGTGGGGCTAGTTCAGGGTCAGCTGAGACCAGGCCAGGAAAGGTGCTGAAATCGGCACGGCTTCTGGTACCTGTTCAAAAAATGAAACCAGATTAAACCGAGAGAGAGCATCTGCTGCAGAATTGTGTCTACCGGGGATGAAGGAGCAGTAAACATTAGATTGGTGTAGTAAGGAGAGCTGGACCAGCCGACGCAGGAAGGACATTATTGCTAGAGACCTGGACCTGCCTTTATTGATGATCTCCGCCGTGGCCAAATTGTCTGTTGAAAACGCCACATTTGACCCGACCAGCTGTGACCCCAGACATGCGCTGCTGCTACTATGGGGTATATCTCAAACAGGGAGGATGTCTCGGAGAAACCGGGTATAGCCAGAATTTGGGGAGGCCAGGGAGCTGTGAGCCATAGGTGACCAAAAATTGCTGCAAAGCCCGTGGAGGCGGCAGCGTCGGTCACCACCTGGGGTGAGAGGGAAGACACAGAGGGAATAAACAGGGATACGCCATTCCAAGATGACAGAAATTCCTCCCACATGAAGAGATCCACCACAGCTGCGGCATCGAGGCTGAGGACCTGCTCCGAATCCTGGGTGTGGGACAGTAGCACTAGCAGGCGGGAAACGAAGGTGCGACCCTGGGGGATGATGCACATGGCAAAGTTTAACATGCCGAGAAGAGACTGCCACTGTTTCTTGGTGCATGACTGGGAGCGGGTGAAGTCCCTCAGGACGGTCCTGATGCGAGGTAGCTTATCCATGGGGAGGCTGGCCTGCATGGTGTTGGTATCCAAATTAACCCCGAGAAAAGTAATGGACTGTGCTGGACCATCTACCTTATGCTCTGCAATAGGGATATTTAGATTACCGAAAACTACCCTCAATCTATCCAAGTCCCCTGGCGGAGAGCTGGGTGGATCGATCAACAGGAAGTCGTCCAGATAGTGTATAACCTCCTGACATCGGGCTACGTGTAGCCGGACCCACTTAAGTGCCTGAGCAAATGTATCAAAGAGCCAGGGACTGCTCTTAGACCCGAAGGTCAGCTTTGTTGCAAAATAATAGAGGTCCCTCCGCTTGATGCCGTGTCAGCACCAAAGGGACGGGTGGAGGGGGAGGAGCTTAAAAGCATCCACAATATCGGCCTCAGAGAGCCAGGTGCCCATGCCCGTCTTGAGTATGGCCTGGATAGCCATGTCCACAGAGGCGTATTTAAGTGAAAACTTCTCGGAGGGGATGAGGGAATTAAGACTGGGGATAGAAGAGGAATGAGGCGCTGACAAGTCGTACACCAATCTCAATTTATTTGAAAATTTACCCTTAACAAGCCCGATAGGGCTAACTCTCCAGGTGTTGAAGGGGGGCTGGGTGAAAGGGCCTATCATAAAGTCCCGATATAGCTCGGCTTGCAGGAGCTGGTCTATGGCTGGTTCGTCAAAGGTCGCTGATCGTAGGTTCCGGCACTCATGCGTAACATGGGGGAGAGATATGAGACCCATATGGAAGCCTTGGGTGAAGCCTTGAACCAGGTAGATGGACAGCATTGGAGTGGGGTGACCTGCCCGGTAGAAGCTGAGCCAAGAGATGTCGACCCGGCTTAGTCATGTCTTTTTAAGTGGTTTCACCTCGCATATGAGCCTGGGGTGAGCCCTTTGGCACAGGGTGCAGATATGGAGCAACCGGCATTGGCTGAAGTTGCATGAGCCGTAATTGTAATTGTTACAGATCGCTGCGCCACCTACGGTTTTAACCGGACGCCCAAACCTGTCTACCTGAGGTAGGCGTGCGGGGGCCTGTGGACCCTGAGCGGTACCCGAGGTTGAAGGGTTCTCTGAGGGGCGAACTGCTGATGAGATGGCGCACCAAGTGGCGGTGTGGGTGGCTGACTGACAAATAGCACAAAGGGGAGAAGGTAAGCCCGCAAAGTGTCGGCAGAACAACTCCGTGTCCATGATGATCCAGTCAGTCGGCATCTGAAATTGTAGGAGTCTAGCGGCTGCTTTGGCAGAGAAAGAGCGGTGGTAGTCGTAAAACCCGAAGCCACCGTGTTTGTAGCCCAGATCCACAACTGAGTGGAGGTACCGGTCCAGCTCCTCCCTCCTGTTGGGGGAGGCTGAGCAGACGACGTCCCTCAACATGCCAAAGGCCAAAAAGAATTCTACAACAGAAAGTTTCCTGTCCAGCCTGGGGTCTTTGGCCTTGAGGACCACTGACACATCCCCCCATGTGTACGCTTTGTTCTCCGCGAGATCATGGACGGAGATGAGCAAGGAAGCGAGATTGACGTCCTTGCCCTCCAAGATGTCCTTCCTGACATTGGCCGGGACCAGATGGGAAGGGTAGACCACGGTCCCGCCTCCTGAGGTACCTGTGGGAGGAACAGCCACTGCCTGAGCTGTTGGTCCAGGAGAAGAGCCGGGCAGGGGAGTCTCCAGGAGAGCCACCCTATTTTGGACCTCGGAAACTGAGGTAGCCAGGGAAGACACTAGAGCATGCAGTTGCGTGATGGAAGAGACAATGGAATCCAGGGAGGCCTGCTGAACACTGGGGCCTGCCATGGCTGGAGTTGGAAAGAGGAGCTTGAAGAGCTCGGCCTTCCTGGCAGTCGCAGGGAAGGGAACGCCTCTACGCCTCAACTCCGCTGTCAGCCTAGGAATGGTCCAAGCCCTGGGGGACAGCAGGCTGCCATCCTCTGAAGCTGGGGATGGGGACAACGGGGCTGTGAGATCCTCACTGCCGGCTAGAGACATGCTGGAGTAGTCCAGGCCTGGGCGGATCAGCTTGTCCTCGGGGTTGGATTTTCCTCTGAGCGGAACCTATACAGGGTGACATTAATTACAAGACTCACTGGTGATCTCTGATGGGATACATACCTAATAAAGAGGAGGGGCACTCCTGCTTACGTGCGCCTCCTCCCCCTGTTCTCTCTTATATATTTTTTTTCTTACCTAAGGAGGCACCATCCAAACTGGTGCAGGGTGCACCTACTGTGACTCGACTGACCAAAGAACATGAAAGTAAAATTGCTGAGAGTTCCGCCCTGTTTAGACATAAGTGGCTAAAATAGTGACTTGTGTGAGGTGACAAGGTGTGTTGTTTTCCTTTACCCTCTTTTTTTTTTTTCTTTTTTTCTTTTTTTTTACCCCCCCCTTTTTTTTCCCTTTTTTTTTGAGATGAAATGAAATGAAATGAAATGAGACGAACAAACATAAATGAAATGTTGCCTTTAGGTGAGAATCTGCCATGACAGAGGCGCAGCTCGGTCGTGTTGCTGACACAACTGACAACGAGCCGGACTCTGGAGCATGTACTGAAATGAGGCAATTAGTGAAATGAGGCCAAATGAGCACGGCCCCTCGGCTAGAACCTGAACATTGTAAAACAACTGGGTTAGAACCGAGGTGCAGGAGGTGACAGTGAAATGAGTGAGTCCGCCATGATAGAGGCCCGGATCGCCATGCCGTAATTTTGCGACTGAGCACGGAACGGACTCTGGAGCATGTACTGAAATGAGGCCTGTCCTGGGGCACACCGAGACGAATTAGTGCACAGGCGTGACTATTTGTGTCGGAGCGTGATAGGTGAAACTAAATTATACCCATGACAAAGACAAGGATCAACGGCTGCGCTCATTATTTGATAGTGAACCCTGTCTCTGGAGCATGTACTGAAATGAGGCCAAGCAGCTGGGCACACCGGAACAAATCAGTGCATGCAACTGCGACAGGATTCGAACCGGAGTCTAATAAGTGACACGCCATGACCGGAATCAACGCCTGGCCCAACGATTCGGTAAAGAATCCGTCTCTGGAGCATGTACAGAAATAAGGCCAAACAACTGGGCGTACCGAGGCGAATCGGTGCATCGGTAGAATGCGACTGAATTCGTAACGGGGTGTAATAGGTGACCAGAAATGATATGCCATGACAAAGACAAGAATCAAAAATCATGCCTGAACCTGCGAATGATTCTCTCTCTGGAGCATGTACTGAAATGAGGCCGACAACTGGGGCACACCGGAGCGAATCGGTGCATCGGAGATGCGACTAGATTCGAATCGGAGCGCAACTCGTGACCGAAATGAAATTAAATGATTATAAAATGATTGAAATGATCCGGTTGATTAGAACTTAGAACGTCTGTTTGAAAATTTTAGAAATGATCCGAACGATTCGGGACGTTTGGTAGAGACCAGTGATTTGGTCCGCATAGCAAATGTCTGTGAAATGAAATGCTCGATGTGGTGTTACGGACGAGTGACAACGACTTCTTTCAAGAAGCTAAGAAGCACAAATGTTTGAGGGAACGAATGCGTGAAACAATATCGGAAAATACGATCGTGACATTTCAGTGAGTGGTTCGTGAGTTCAACGTATCACAGTTTAGTGACATAAAATAACATGAAATGAGAAATGGGAGCCGAAGCCCTACCTGCGACAGCCGGACCAGATGCGTTGTACGACACCGGCAAGTTTCGAGTATTGTGACACTCAGACAAATACACGAACGCTCATGAAGACAAAAAACAGACTTGTAACACGAAGACGAAGACAGGACTTTTAACGAACACGGGAACTCACGAACACTGAACTCACTCTAACGAATGGTCTCGAATAGTCGGCCCTAGATCTGTGACGTAGTAACTATCACGCACAGGAACCGACAAGGAACACAGCCGAACGGGCTGGTTAAATACCCCTCCGGGCTCCTCCCATAATTTCAGGCCACCATACTGGCCTTCTTATATATATATATATATATATATATATATATATATATATGTGTATATGTATATATATATATATATATATATATATATATATATATATATATATATATATATATATATATATATGTATGTATATATATATATATATATATATATATATATATATATATATATATATATGTTGTATTTATTCATTTATATATTTGTCCATTGGAGCACGTATTTTAGCTACTGAAGTGTATTGGTAAAATAATTAAATCACAGTTGAGGCTTGGAGGGCAACCCGCAAGAACCCTCCATAGTAATAGGGCACAAACACATTTTTTTTACATGGTCACAACAGAAGTGGTGCGACACAAATTTATTTAAAAGTTGGCGCAGTCCACACATTGTTCATTACTGCCAGTTTAACACCATATAGTTTTGCATATGTTACTGCCTATTCAACGCCATATAGTTTTGCATGCGTTACTGCCAGTTTAATGCCATATTGTTTTGTGTGAGTTACTGCCAGTTTAACGCCATATCGTTTTCCATGCATTACTGCAAGTTTAAAGCGGAGGTCCACCCTAAAGTGGACCTTCCGCTCATCGGAACCCTCCCCCCCTCCGGCGCCACAATTGGCACCTTTCAGGGGGGAGGGGGGTGCAGATACCTGTACAGTACAGGTATCTGCACCCACTTCCGGGAAAGCTCTCTGCGGAAAGGGGCGTAGATTACACCCCTTTCCGCAAGTGCCCGCCCCTTTCCGCAAGTGCCCCGCTGCCTGCTGGGAAACACACAGATCCCAGAGGCAGCGGGGACCATCCTTATTGCGCAGCGCGACTCGCGCATGTGCAGTAGGGAACTGGGAAATGAAGCCGAAAGGCTCCAGTTCCTGATTCCCATACCCAAGATGGCGGCGGCAGCACCCGAGAGACGATCTAGAGATCGGCTTCGGGTGCCGACATCGCGGGCGCGCTGGGCGAGTTAGTGTCACTATTTTAAAAGTCAGCAGCTGCAGTATTTGTAGCTGCTGGCTTTTAAAAAAAAAAAAACGCGGAGTCCCGGCGGACTCCCGCTTTAATGCCATATAGTTCTGTGTGCTCTACTGCCAGTTTAATGCCATATAGTTTTGCATGTGTTACGGCCAGTTTAACGTCATATAGTTCTCTGTGCATTACTGCTAGTTTAACGCCATAGAGTTTTGCGTGCATTTCTGCCAGTTTAACGCCATATAGTTTTGTGTGCGTTACTGCCAGTTTAACGCCATATGATTCTGTGGCGAACTACAGTGGTGTGAAAAAGTGTTTGCCCCCTTCCTCATTTCCTGTTCCTTTGCATGTTTGTCACACTTAAGTGTTTCGGAACATCAAACCAATTTAAACAATAGTCAAGGACAACACAAGTAAACACAAAATGCAATTTGTAAATGAAAGTGTTTATTAATAAAGGTGAAAAAAAATCCAAACCATCATGGCCCTGTGTGAAAAAGTGATTGCCCCCCTTGTTAAAACATACTATAACTGTGGTTGTCCACACCTGAGTTCAATTTCTCTAGCCACACCCAGGCCTGATTATTGCCACACCTGTTCACAATCAAGGCATCACTTAAATAGGAGCTGCTTGACACAGTAAGGTCCACCAGAAGATCCTTAAAAGCTACACATCATGCCGAGACCCAAAGAAATTCAGGAACAATTGAGAAAGAAAGTAATTGAGATCTATCAGTCTGGAAAGGGTTATAAAGCCATTTCCAAAGCTTTGGGAATCCAGCGAACCACAGTGAGAGCCATTATCCACAAATGGCGAAGACATGGAACAGTGGTGAACCTTCCCAGGAGTGGCCGGCCGCCCAAAATTACCCCAAGAGCGCAGCGACGACTCATCCAAGAGGTCACAAAAGACCCCACAACAACGTCCAAGGAACTGCAGGCCTCACTTGCCTCAGTTAAGGTCAGCGTTCATGCCTCCACCATCAGGAAAAGACTGGGCAAAAATGGCCTGCATGGCAGAGTTCCAAGGAGAAAACCACTGCTGAGCAAAAAGAACATCAAAGCTCGTCTCAATTTCTCCACAACACATCTTGATGATCCCCAAGACTTTTGGGACAACATTCTGTGGACCGATGAGACAAAAGTGGAACTCTTTGGAAGGTGTGTGTCCAAGTATATCTGGCGTAGAAGGAACACTGCATTTCATAAAAAGAACATTATACCAACAGTAAAATATGGTGGTGGTAGTGTGATGGTCTGGGGCTGTTTTGCTGCTTCAGGACCTGGAAGACTTGCCGTGATAAAAGGAACTATGAATTCTGCTGTCTACCAAGAGATCCTGAAGGAGAATGTCCGGCCATCTGTTCGTGTACTCAAGCTGAAACGAACTTGGGTTCTGCAGCAGGACAATGATCCTAAACACACCAGCAAGTCCACCACCGAATGGCTGAAGAAAAACAAAATGAAGACTTTGGAGTGGCCTAGCCAAAGTCCTGACCTGAATCCTATTGAGATGTTGTGGTATGACCTTAAAAAGGCCGTTCATGCTCGAAAACCCTCTAATGTAACTGAATTAGGACAATTCTACAAAGATGAGTGGGCCAAAATTCCTCCAGGACGCTGTAAAAGCCTCATTGCACGTTATCGCAAACGCTTGGTTGCAGTTGTTGCTGCTAAGGGTGGCCCAACCAGTTATTAGGTTTAGGGGGCAATCACTTTTTCACACAGGGCCATGATGGTTTGGATTTTTTTTCACCTTTAATAATAAACACCTTCATTTACAAATTGCATTTTGTGTTTACTTGTGTTGTCCTTGACTATTGTTTAAATTGGTTTGATGTTCCGAAACACTTAAGTGTGACAAACATGCAAAGGAACAGGAAATGAGGAAGGGGGCAAACACTTTTTCACACCACTATATATTGCTGTATATTATAGTGTATCCATGGAGCGTGTCTGCGTAGTGTGAGTACTTAAATTAAAGTGCACCAAACACCTCTTTACATTCATTAAAGTGCATCTACATACAGATTTTAACTTCTTCTTTACATTTGCTTATAAGCACCGCCCCTCCCTCCCAATAATGTCTGAGAGGACAACAAGGAGAGGCAGACATTCCCTTAGCGCTGTAAGGGGGCCAGCAACAAATGTGTCCATAGGCAAAGGTGGACGTAGTGGTCAGTCCTCAGGCAGGGCATCATTTCCTCTGTTTAGTGAGTTTGCCCATGCTATCCAGCCACAGTATGCAGAGGAGGTGGTGGACTGGCTTACTAAAATGTACTCATCCTCCTCATCCTCTGTCACGCATGTAGAGACAAGTGTGCAGTCATCCGGAGGTGGCCAGAGTGGATATACCTGCCTCCTTGTCCACATCTATTCCCACCATAGCCCCAACATCAGCCATTGAGGAGTCAGCTGAGTTATTTGACCACAGCATCAGCTACTTGCACCTTGATGATGCCCAGCCATTACTGGATTCAGATGTTGGTTCTGAGGTTGAGAATGGCATGAACATGAGTCTAGAGAGAGGGAGAAACACTGGTAGAAAAAATTGCCATTCATGTTCTCCAAGCTGCAGCGTATTGCCAAAGCTCCCACTCCCCAAAGCTTGTCTGGGCCTTTTTCAGCACAGCTGCAGCAGATTTCACTGTTGCTATCTGCAAACTGTGTCTCAGGCACATCAAACATGGCAAAAACACCAACCATTTGGCTACCACATGCCTAACAAGGCATTTAACGTTCAACCACTCAGCTCATTGGCAAGAGCTTCTAAAAGCCACACAAAAGGGGCACAGATCTGTCCCTCCTCCTTCTCCTCCTCCTTACCAGCTTCAGTCTGTCCTTGTGATACCAAGTCATTACCTTTCAGTAGCCTCCACTGATAGGGATGATGGTATAGCACAGGGTGTCCAGGGTCCTAACAGCACATCTGCCAGCAGCACAACAACAGCTGTAGACTGTAGCTGGCAAATTTCTCTGTACCATCTGCTACGGCGGAAAAAAAAATACAGTAACTCCCACCCACATGCCCAGCATCTAAATGCAAGTTTGTCAAAGCTGTTGGCTCTCCAACTTCTGCCTTTCAGCCTGTTGGATTCTGCCCCTTCTGTGAATTTGCACAATGTGCTATACCACAATGGCAGGTTCCCAGTAGCTACTACTTTTCACATAAGGCTGTTCCATCTCTCTACCATCACGTGGAAGGGAATGTTCTGGCATCGTTGGGCAAGGCAGGCAGCCATAAAATCCACCTTACTTCTGACATGTGGTTCAGCAAGCATGGGCAGTTACGATATACTTCATTCACAGAACACTGGGTAATGCTGCTTGCAACTCGAAAGGATGCATGACAGGGCTCGGTGCTTCAGCCTGTTGTGCCCCCATGTCGCCATGCAGCTGGTGGTGATGATGCCAGACCTGTGAGCTCAACCCCCTCCTCCTAATCCTCTTCCACCTCCATGCCCTCCTCTGAAGAATTGTCCTATGAACACCAGGTACCCCCTTAGCGTTAAAAGGGCTATTCCCAGAGCCAGGCTAAAAGGTGCCATGCAGTGCTTCAGCTAGTGTGTTTAGGGAACAGGAACCACACCAGAGCAGAGATTCTTGCAGCTCTGCACCACGCCACCTAAAGCCAGGAATGGTGGGGTCCAATAAAGGCTCAAGCCTCCTGTCTGCCCTTAGACAGGGAAAGTTGACACATGTGCTATGCCTGGCACATGTCCTCAATTTGGAGGTGCAGCATTTCCTAAGTATGCACCCAGGGTTACAAGATGTACTAAAACAGGCCAGAAGAATCTGTAGCCATTTCAAGTGGTCATGCACAGCCAGTGGTTCATTGGCTGAAATTCAGCAAGAATTCCACCTGCCCATAAAATGCCTGATTTGTGACATGCCCACCAGGTGGAACTCAACTTTGGGAATGCTGCAAAGGTTATACATGCAGCAGAGAGCCATCAAGAAGTATCTGTGCCAGTATGGCACAAGGACAGGCTCTGGCCATCTTGTTTTTTCCCCCATGCCAATGGCTAATCATTAAGGATGCATGCACTGTATTGTCACCATGTGTGGAGGCCAGAAGGATGGTGAGCAGTGACAGTGCATGCATCAGTGACACAATCCCTGTTGTGTTCTTGCTGGAGCAGACTTTGCATGGCATTATGGACAGAGCACTGGAGGCAGAGCAGCAGGTGGAAGAGGAGGACTTCCTTTCATCTCAAGGCCCAGTTTATCCAGACACCATCATTCCTATGTCACAGAACACACAGGAGGAGAGAGGGGAGAAGGAACATTCTGGCACTTTCCTAGGCTTTGAAGAAGAGGAAGAAATACATCAATCTGTAAGCAATGGCTTTCCAACCCCAGGACCCTTAGGAGTAGTATGTGGCTGGGAGGAGGAAGTTCCAGATGCTGTCATCCTAAGTGACCCCGATGAGTCTGCTTCTCAAGCCTCAGTAAATTTGAGGCACATGGGCAAACTCATGCTTCAAAGCCTGTGAAAGGATCCAAGAATACGTGGAATAAAGTAGAAGGATGATCACTGGTTGGCAACCCTCCTTGACCACCATTATAAGGAGGAGGTCTCAGAGAGTGCAGAAGATAAAATCTCTTGAAGACACGTTAAAGAGTATTTTATTGAACATGTTACCTGACTCCAGTAGAAAATATTGCTTTGAGTCTTCTGTTGGTCAAAAAAGGAGCGTTGGAGAAGGCGTCAGCCTAAGTGAGGAATTTTTTTTTTTTTTTTGTCCTCGCCACCCAGGGCTGTCAGCTTCCACATCACATCGGCAGAGTCTGCATCACATGGTGGATGATTAGCTCGGGGCCAAAAGAGAGATGGAGAGATTTCCAGCTGACGAGCCACTGACTTACTGGGTCATGAGGATAGACCACTAGCCAGAACTTTCCCAGTATGCTATTATGTTGTTGGGCTGCCCCGCATCCAGTGTGCTTTCAGAACGGGCATTCAATGCTGCAGAAGGTTTTGTTACTGATCATAGGACATGTCTGTCCACAGACTCCGTGGACCGTTTGACTTTTATAAAAATGAATCAGTCCTGCATTACCAGCTATGAAGCCCCTGATGCTGATATCACTGATTAAGTTGTTTTGAGATGGGAAATCTCTGAAGGACCTCAAGGCTGCTTAGCTTTGAGGGTGTTCAATCATTTAATCTGGAATAATGTTTTTGGTATAGGTTTCATGGGCACAATTAACATCCAAAGACCAATTTTTTTAGCACAAATTTTTAGGTGCATATCATTGCAATTTTTTACAGCAAGGTCAATTCTTGCTTTCATCAAGAGTACCTCTATAGAGTTACGATGGGAAGGCGCCCCAGACACTCAAAGATTCATTTTTTTACACATGTTTGACAGGTTCATATCATTGCAATTTTTTACAGTAAGGCCAATTCTTGCTTTCATCAAGATTACCTCTATAGGGTTACGGTGGGAAAGCACCACTGACACACAAAGACCAATTTTTACACACCCGTTACTTCTATCCAAAGTCAAAGTGACACCAGAATGTATCCCAAAAATCTCGAATCTTGTTCCCAGTGCACAAGATGGTGTGGCCTCATACACACTAGCTCCCCAACTGTTGCTGAGCAAAATAAAGGCAGATTGCACAGAAAATTTAATTTTTGGGCTTTAGAAATGCAATTATTGCTGCAGCAGATTGTAGACATGGTACAGTTATGCTACTTTACAAGTACACTAAGGGGACCCCCCAGGCACTATATTGGAAGCAATTGTTCATGTTTATGCTTTCACTTTAAAAATACCTGCTCATTTAAAAAGGATGTTTTTCACAAACTTTTTTTTTTTATTGATTCCTTCCTTGATCATTCTTCCTATCATTCTTACTTGTACTTAAACAAAAGTGAAATTTTTAGAAAGAAAATAAATATTGGTAATTTGTATTTCCTTGTTGTTTTTTATTTGATTTATTCTTTTGCAAAAGACAGGTCTGGTATGTTTTGGGGAGCATCCCCATGCCATTTAAAGCTGGCAAGCAAATATAATGTACTGGCAATCTAAATAGTGTTCTTTCTTTGTAAATTTGACTTTTGCTGTAGTACATTGTACACATCGCACAGGCGTGCAACTTCATAGACAGATTTAGGGCATCCCCCAAGCATGTTTTGCAATCTTAAGTATTAATAAAATTGCTGCTCCCTAACAAGCAGCATTTTCCTTCCCCCCCCTTAAGGCTGGGTTCACACTGCTGCGGCTACAAGAACCAGATGTGATTCGCACCGCACTGCAGTGCAAATCACATCCGATCTCTGTGCGATGCGAGTTCAGCCATACAGATAGTATGGCTGAATTCGCATTGCACCCGCCCCAAACTCGCACAGGACCCTTTTTTTGGTCCGCAGCAGAATTGGATCGCATGGGTGTTCACACCATGCGATCTGATTCCTGTCCGAGTTTGCAGATCGCACTGCGATATGCGAACTGATCTGGGGGTGTCATTAACATTTCACTGACACTCCCAGCAGTTCGCATAGGGCCGTGTGAACTGCCGCTGGGAGGCATGCGATGCGGGAACCCGCCGCGGATTCGCGGCGTTCCCGCATCGCTGCATTGTGAACCCAGCCTTAAACATGTACCCCAGAGCAGTGCCTAGCTGCCATGTTATTTGTTTGGCAATGTAGGAAGAAAACAGTGCTGTGTACAAACCCAATATCCCTAGCTGAAATACGCACAAGTAAAGATAAATAGAAAAGGGAGCTGCTTTGTCAAATGACGTGTTAATCCAAATATACTAACAAACAAATTTAAATTAAAGCGGGATTCCACTGTCTTTAACGTTTTTTTTTTTTTAGGCATACTGACAATCAATAGTATTAATAATTATAACACTTACTTTTTCTGTTTTTGCAAACAGCAGCATGCCGTTTTCTCCTCAAAAATTATTTTATAAAACCGTCTCCTGACGGTTTCTATTTTGCCTGTGGGCATGTGAAGCCCATAGGCATCCTCTTCCGGGAGAGTGTGCTGCTAAAAGACCAGCATGCACCGCCCGTTCGATAAAAGATCTCGCGCATGCGCAGTCAGCGCAATATCGAGCGCCGTCAACAGCTCCGGTTGCCATGACAACGGGTGTTGTCGTCGGAAGTCCCGCCCCGTTGTGATGGCAACGGAGATAAACAATGAAACAAAGAGAACAGATGGGACGATCATAGACGAGAGAGCGGCGCTGGATCTAGAGGAAA
>NW_027507718.1:92288048-92295548 GCF_037356315.1 Lithobates pipiens
TATCCGTAGATAGAGTGTGTATGTTATTAGAGATATATAGAGATATATATACACACACACACACTCATTAGAATATATATATATATATATATATATATATATATATATATATATATATATATATATATATATAGCACCATAAAGATATAAACTGTGGTCTTAAAATTTTTATTTTTATTTTGCCTACATTTAACTGTACGTCATTATATTCAGATCTAAAGTAATTAATCACTGCATAATTTTTGCAGATTGCAGAAAAGAAAAAAAGTGTTCAAAATTTATTCTCGATATCAACATGGTAAGTAAAAATTATTCTTTATCAAATTTTTCTTTTTATTTTGTTTTGAAGATATAATGACCATTCTTAATTTCCTTTTGATTTGAAGGCTAATAATTCTGGAACAGCGGCAGACATCGTTGAATACTATTCTTCGTTTAGTCAAGAGGAAAGAGTAAGTTTCCCAACTATGTTTTTTAAATCATTTGTTAAATCATTTGTTCTCTCTTTTTTTTTTTTTTTTTTAAAGCGGAGGTCCACCCTAAAGTGGAGCTTCCGCTCATAGGAACACTCCCCCCCTCCGGCGCCACCATCTTGACCTTTCAGGGTGGAGTACAGGTATCTGCACCCACTTCAGGCATAGATATCTGCAGAATATACACCCCTTTCCGCAGATATCTACGCCCTTTTCCAAAGGTCCCCCGTTGTCTGCTGGGAAACACACGGATCCCAGAGACAGCGGGGACCATCCTTATTGCAGAGCGCGACTCGCGCATGCGCATTAGGGAAATGGGAAATTAAGCCGCAAGGCTCCACTTCCTGATTCCCATAGCCAAGATGGAGGCGGCAGCACCCGAGAGACAATTAAGAGTTTGGTTTTGGAAGCCACAATCGCGTGCGCGCTGGGCGGGTAAGTGTCATTATTATAAAACTCAGCAGCTGCATTATTTGTAGCTGCTGGCTTATAAAAATTACAAAAAAAACGCAAGACTCACGCTTTAAATTCTTCGGCTTTAGATACTACAGCTTATGAATTATCAAAAAAAATAGTTAGCCGACCGGTGTGCGATCAAGATCAACACCTTATGCCAATCTCTCGATTGTCTCTCCGGTGCTGATGCCAACATCTTCAGGATGGGAATCATGAATGTAAGCCTTGCGGCTTAACTTCACGGTTCACCACCGGTGATGCTCGATGCACTGCGCAATAAGGATGTTACACAGTGTCTGCGGCATACGTGTTTTGCCCTGCTGACACTGGACAAACCCTTACAAACTGTCGTATATACACGCAGAATAACAGAGGCGTAACTAGAAACCTCAGGGCCCCGATGCAAGAAATCAGGAAGGGCCCCCCCCCTAAAAGCATGATTTTGATACTATATTTTTTTCCACTGTAGAACAAAGTAAAACATTTCTGTGCAGCCTGTGTCCCGAGTGAAACCTGTGTCACCAGTGCAGTGGTGGTACTGGAGGGGGGTGGCGGTGGTACTGGAGGGGGATGGTGGTCCTGGAGAGGGGTGGTGGTCCTGGAGGTGGGTGGCGGTGGTGGTACTGGAGGGGGGTGGCGGTGGTACTGAAGGGGGATGGTGGTCCTGGAGAGGGGTGGCGGTGGTACTGGAGGTGGTGGCGGTGGTACTGGAGGTGGGTGGTGGTACTGGAGGGGAGCTGGTGGTGGCACTGGAGGTGGGTGGCGGTGGTGGTACTGGAGGGGGATAGTGGTCCTGGAGAGGGGTGGCGGTGGTACTGGAGGGGGATGGTGGTCCTGGAGAGGGGTGGCGGTGTTACTGGAGGTGGGTGGCGGTGGTGGTACTGAAGGGGGGTGGCGGTCCTGGAGAGGGGTGACGGTGGTACTGGAGGGTGGGTGGTGGTACTGGAGGAGGGTGGCGATGGTGCTGGAGAGGCATGGTGGTCCTGGAGAGGGGTGGCGGTGGTACTGGAGGTGGGTGGCATGGTGGTGGTACTGGAGAGGGGGTGGCGGTGGTACTGGAGGTGGGTGGTGGTGGTACTGGAGGTGGGTGGCGGTGGTGGTACTGAAGGGGGGTGGCGGTCCTGGAGAGGGGTGGCGGTGGTACCGGAGGTGGGTGACGGTGGTACTGGAGGGTGAGTGGTGGTACTGGAGGAGGGTGGCGATGGTACTGGAGAGGCATGGTGGTCCTGGAGAGGGGTGGCAGTGGTACTGGAGGTGGGTGGCATGGTGGTGGTACTGGAGAGGGGGTGGCGGTGGTACTGGAGGTGGGTGGTGGTGGTACTGGAGGTGGGTGGCGGTGGTGGTACTGAAGGGGGGTGGCGGTCCTGGAAAGGGGTGGCGGTGGTAACGGAGGTGGGTGGCGGTGGTACTGGAGGAGGGTGGCGATGGTAATGGAGAGGCATGGTGGTCCTGGAGAGGGGTGGCGGTGGTACTGGAGGTGGGTGGCATGGTGGTGGTACTGGAGAGGTGGTGGCGGTGGTACTGGAGGGGGGGTGGCAGTGGTCCTGGATGTGGGTGGTGGTGGTGGTACTGAAGGTGGGGGGCACGGTGGTGGTACTGGAGAGGGGTGGTGGTGGTCCTGGAGGTGGGTGGTGGTGGTACTGAAGGTGGGTGGCACGGTGGTGGTGGTGGTATTGGAGGAGGGGTGGCGGTGGTACTGGACATCAGGGTTCACAGAGGGCCCCTTTGCTTCAGGATCCCCAGATACCCCCCCTTACATCAGGGTCCCCAGAGAGCCACCCTTACTTTAGGGTCCCTAGACAGTCACCCCCCCTTAAAGAGGTTTCTCTGTACCTTGCTGGACTCCGATGTGCACCTTGGCCCCCAGCAGATCTCTGTACCCCCCCCCCCGCACCTGGGGGGAGGCAACGATCAGCAGCTCTATGGATGTTGATGGGCGGCGGGATCTTCCTGAGTCTCTGCAGACACTGGAGAGGGGTCAGTGCGGCTGTGAGTGGAGAGCGTGTCTGTCATTTAACAGCAGCGCAGAGCCAGAGACACCGGGACTGAAGTTTAATTTTCCCTCGTTCTCTCTCCCAGGGAACGCTGGCACAGCTGATCTGCTCCCCCTTCGGCCCCCCCTCCCCTCCTCTCCTCTCCTCTCATGTGTTCTCCGCGGGAAATGTGAGCTTGTTAGCTTCGCACCTGAATGCCCGCGGAGAACACAGGAGAGGAGGGGAGGGGGGGCCGTAGGGGGAGCAGATTAGCTGTGCCAGCGTTCCCTGGGAGAGAGAACGAGGGAAAATTAAACGTCAGTCCCGGTGTCTCTGGCTCTGCGCTGCTGTTAAATGACAGACACGCTCTCCACTCACAGCCCCGTGGATAGCAACCACGCCGGGCCCCCCCACAGTGATGGAATTCCAGGGCCCAGTCGCAACTGCGACTGTTGCGACCCTGATAATTCCGCCACTGCAGAATAAGTTGCGCTCAATGTCTGAAGTGGGTGCACATAGCTGTATAATACAGGTTTTTTACACCCCTACAACACCTGTGGAAGATGCCAATTGTTCAACTGTAGGGGGGGAGGAGTCTAATTAGCGCATGTTAGCCTTTAGGCACAAGCATTTGTATGTCTCATTCTCTTTAGTATTTTGAAATCTAATTTTTATCTTGTGTATATTTTTATTGCAATGCAAAGTAACTCTTTTCAAATCGATAAAAGAAAATATATAATTATATATCCATATATATTGACTGAAGAATACATCAAGCAAATTTTGTTTTACAAACATTCTATTATAGAAAAATGTCTATTAGAACTATCAGCTTACCTCAATTTTTTTTTTTTTTTTTTAAATCCAAAATTTTTTTTTTTCGAAGAGAACTACAATTTTAGTTTTATTTATTGATAATTAATCCAAATATTTTTTGATTTAAATAAAATTTTAAAATTATCTATTCAATGTTTTGATTTTAGCGCAAGATAATAGTCCAGCAGCTGTTAGCAAGGTACCCCGCACGAGACATTGACCGTGCCTTCCCAGTGAATCCAACGGTTACTTCATCGAGTGTTGCGTCATCCGCATCAGAAAATCAAGAAACTGCCGATGACAGAATAGGCAACATAGACTGGTGTCAGTGTCAATGCTGTATACCAATGGCTACCCAGGTGGAATCAGTTTGTTGCCTGGAAACAGACGAGGTAGACTGATGCATACCAGAGGGAAGGAAATGCATAACAGAGGCAGATATGTTTTCTTCTCAAATCGCAACAGAGGAACACGTCAGACTCATGTTTACAATGTTGTATTTAGAGGAACGTCCTGTTGTCGATGCCGACAACAATAGGTCAGTGAATTTGTTAATATTATTACATGAGACTACCCATCGTTTTAAATTATTTTTTTTTTAAATTTAAAGTTTTATTAAAGTTATATGTTTGATTTAAATAAAATAAATGTTTTATTTCAGGAGATTACGCAAAACAGCGTATCGTGCTTTTATTGCATGGATCTACGTTTTTTTAGGGAAGGGGAATCGTAGGGTCATCCCATCGTGCGCAGTAAAAGTAGTGCGTCAGACCTTTCCTGATCCAAATGGGAATTATGTTGGATTTCTTTACTCCGAAGACTACGACGCATCGGAAATGGCGTTTCACTAAATTCCTTTTTTTAGTTTTCACAGTTGACCTTTTTTTCATTTTTTGATTCAATATATTATTAATGTTAGCAGTTTTTTTTAGTTTGCAATGTTTTTAATAAAAATATAGAAATTAAAAAAATTAATTTATGCTAATGAGTTATTTGTATTATTTATAACATGATCAAAGTTATTAATTAATTCAATGGGTACGATAAGAGTATGCACTACCTAAAACAACAGATGCAACAAATTTATCTCTATAGAAAAAATTTTAATACAATTCGGTGAAAAAAAGAATAGACAACAGACCATAACAAGTCAACATGAAACAATCAAACAAATTAGCAATTTTAAAGTTTTGTAGTGCCTTGGAAAGTGCCGTATATAGCAATGTCAATTCAATCTTTTAGATATGACACACTTTAAAAGTTCATTTTACACCTGTTGGAAAGCGTGTCATATGCTCAAGCACCGCCGGACTTGTTTCCGGCCTCTCAACAGGCGCTATGTTTTTGGGCATTAGAAGATTTTTTGATGTCCAAGAACTATGTATTGTGCCCTCGATGATCGAAATCATGTTTGCAAGCATTACAAAAGTGTGGTCAGTGTTCATCTTCTCAAATACATTGCAAACAATCCATTTTTTCTGTCCACGTGGAAATTCCAGGTTTTTCCTTTCAACAAAAATCTCATCACCACTTGCATCCTTTTTTTTTGTCAGAGCGGGTTTACGTATCACATTGTGATTGTGGCATAATGCCGCCAATTTAGTTCTTGCATCCATTGAATCCATTTTAAAATGGATTCTTTTGGGCCTATACTTTAGAATCATGCTGTGATACGTTTCGATGACCCCAGTCTGACAAAAAAAAGTGAGATGTTTCATGTCCTTTGCCAACTGAGGGTCCAAAACAATTGAGGATAATGTGTGAAATGCAGGTGTGTGTATGGTTAGCCAAGGAACAGTCGGAGAATGCACATCGATCTCATCATGTTGGCATTTGTGCTCTGTATCTCCAATTTTCCATACATGTATATTTACTACATGATGTAGTAGAGATTCCCACAGAAGTTTAAAACGTTCCTCGCTTCCATTACAATCTCTACTACACCAATAGAAATGTGTCAATATGGCTCGAATCCACGGCTGAATTGGTTGATACATTTTTTTTTGGGGGAAATTTGCATAAGTTTACGTTTTAAATTTTTCACATAATGCCAGATGTCGAATTGATGATTAATATTTTGGTACTTTTCCGTCGTTAATAATTTTCGTATACCGGTGTGTCGATCTGTTCCAACAAATTGAATATTTAATTTTTGGTCTATTAAGCGATCTAAACATTTGGTAAAACCAAATTTTTCCATAGCAACTGATGAAGTTGTTTGAGATACCTGCACCAACTCATAATCCACAATTTTTTTGCTAAAGAGATCCATGAAAGTGTATGTAGAGTATTTTGCGGAAAAACCAGGACTATCGCACTGACCATCACCCACAAGACACAATGTTTTTTTTGCCAATTCATTCATTACATTTGCATGGTTTTCTTGCCAACAGTAATCAATCGTTTTGAAAATATAATTACTTTGTGCCAAATTATATGAAGATTTGCCAAAAATTTCGATTCCACAAAAATCAAATAATTCTCAGATTTTTGTGTAACTTCCACCGCTTAAACAAATAGATCCTGCCAGCAAAATATTCCCAGCAGGATAACTTTTTATTTTCGGTTGGCTTTCCCAGAGCTTTAATCTATGGCTAGCAGAACATGTGGAAAAGACCAACAACATTGTTCCAATTTTAGTTTTTTCAATTTTTACAATGCGCGATAAACAATCATGATTCGGACAACTCATTTTATACAATAACAGATCAAGTTTGCTTTCAAATATAATGAATTTTTTCTCTTTGACCAAATTTAACGGATAAGGAAGAGTGTTATCGGGCTCAATTTCTTCTAGACTGTCACATAAACTCAGGTCAGCTTTTAGAGGTGTGTCACAATCGGATAAGTGGAAACTAGGGTTATCGTAATAGTTTAATCTATGTTTTGGTCTGTTTTGTGGACTCTCATCGTCAGAAATCAAACGAGCCCTCTTGTTAGTGGAGTCTAAATAAGGTGTGACACTAGTAGAGGGAGAAAATACAATAGAAGATTCTGTTTCTAATGGATGTACATCATGTATCGGTGTAGAACCCTCTAAAGGTATGGGCAAAGCCTCTTCCGACATGCAATAGGAATGATCCAAACTTGACACTCTTTCACTGGCTAGTTTTATATAACTTTCTTCAGATTGTGAAAAAACAAAGTCAACAGTGTCAGTCTGTGTGCCTGCATCATTCCTTTGCACTTTGGGAAGGTGACATTTGCAGATTGTGGGCGTCTCAGTTGTTGATGTTGAAGGGTCTTGGATGCTAAACGATTTTTGTTTTGATTTTGTCCAGTTTGGTTTGCCATCTGTTAGGTGTTGATGATGCTGTGTCCTCCAAAATAAAAATTGTCGGCACAGCGTTGATTGCCTTCACCGATGAAAGAATCGGTGCTGAAATGTTCAGAACACATCCTGTACTGGTTTCCACGCAAGTCTTTTTTGATCAGTGGGATAAATTCATCAATCATGTTGGTCTCCATACGGGCATTTTCCAGCCAGATTCTAATTTGGTTTGCTTCGTATGGGAAGGTGAAAAATCGAAGGCTGCCCGTTGCTTTTTTCTGCCAGCATTGTTGTTGCAGCAAATTTTTGCAAAACAATTTGGCATGTCTATGGAAGACATAATAATTAGTACAAAAAACAAAATTCAAACATAGTTAGGTTTTATTTTATTTTATATTGCTAAATAAAAAAATATATTTTTTTAAAAATAACAATATAAGCTATCACCCAATAAAAATTATTCAATTTGTGAATAATATAATTTTCAATAATTTGGATTATCAAACGAATC